>NC_057811.1:337074073-337337843 GCF_018294505.1 Triticum aestivum | reverse complement strand
TTTTGCTTTTTTCTGTTCTAAAAATAATTCAAGATTTCAGAAAAGTTACAAATAGTGAAATGTTCGTGAATTCAAAAATTGTTCTTGATCTAAAAAAATGTTCAGGAAATGATAAATGCTCACAGATTCAAAACAGTTGTTGAATTCAAAAAATGTGTGTGATTTCAAAAGAATGACGATTTTTTGAATTTTAATGAACATTTTCTTATTTTGAAGAACAATTGTTTACGAGAATTTTCTAATAATGACGAACATTTGTTTGAATTTGATGAACAAATTTTGAATTCCATGAACATTATTTTCACTTAATGAGTAAATATTGTATTAAGGAACATTGTTTTTGGAAAAAATGGATGAACAAATTTTCAATTGAATGAACATATTTTTCTGAAAATCTATGAACAAATTAGGAATTTGATGAACTTTTTTTAACTTGAATAACAAATTTTTTGATGAAAGTTTTTAAATCCGATGAACAAAATTGAATTCGATGAACATTTTTGTATATTGATGAACATTTTTTTAAAATTCCATGAAAATGTTTGTGGCTTTGAAATGAAAATTCGAAAAAAGTGAAAAGTAAAAAAATATGCAATCTCTAAAATATGTTAATGATTTGAAAAAATGTTCATGAATTTGAAAGATGTTTGCAAATTGAAAACGAAAAATAAAGATAAAAAATATTCACGAATTTAAATGATTATCGCAAATTGAGAAAACATGAATCAAAATGAAAAAAAGATTAAATAAAAACTGGAAAAAAATGGGGAAAACAGAAATCAGAAAAAGGGACAAAAACAGGAAAACCCGAAAGAAAATATAAAGAAGAACATAAAAAATCCTTTTTTTAGACAAAAAACAGAAAGAAAAAAAACTGTTCAGGAAGATTCTACAAGCTTAGCAAAACCGGTTGGGTTGAATCCCGAAAATGGGCCGGGCCATCCGAACATGGCACATATCACCGGCGCATCCTATTTAGCGCTCCAGGCACCCGTCACAATATGTTTCCATGCTGGGCCGACCCATCTTCTTTTCTCTTTTTAAATGTTTCGCAAACGGGCGCACAACCTCTTCTCCAACCTTCATGTTTTTTTTCAATTTTTAACGCCAAAAAAATGGCGTACCCGCTGGGTTTCGAAACGACTTTCTACTTTGTTCTAAGCATGCAATAGTAAGCACCCCACCACCCTCACGAGATGTGTTTGGTTTCATCTATTTCCTTCTTTTATTCTTTCTTCTTTTGCTTTTTGCCTTTTGCTTTTTTTGTTCCTTTTTTTCTTGTTTAGTCCTGTTCTTTTTTTCTGTTTTTGTTTCCTTTTTATTTTGCTGAATTGTATGACCTTTATTAAAAAATCAATGAACTTTTTAAAAAAACCGATGAACTTGTTTCAAAAGCGATGAACTTATTTTCAAAACAGATGAACTTTTTTCCAAATCGAACAAACTTTTTTCAAGATCGTGAGCTCTTTTCAAGATCGGAGAACTGTTTTCAAAACCGATGAACTTTTATTCAAAAGCCATGAGTTCTTTTCAAAACCAGTGACCTTTTCTCAAAACCGATAACCTTTTTTCAAAGTCAATGAACTTTTTTTTCATGAACTCTTTTGAATTCATGAACTTTTATCTAATCATGAAGTTTTTTTTTGCACTGGCTCACTTTTTTTATTCATGTTCGTTAAATTTCAAAATTGGTTCATATTTTTTGCCAAAAAAAATGTTTTTCAACAATGTTTAATAATTCGAAAATCTAAGCGAGGTAGATACAATAAGAGAGAAGTCCACTTTACAACCCTGAACTTGTCACTTGGTTTAAGATTCAACCCTCAACTACAAAATCGGTCGTTCTACACCCCGAATTTCAACCCTCAACTTCAATATCCACGTCAGATTTCATATTGTTTTGCCCGCTCCTCTCTCTCCGGCTGGGAGCAGCAGAAACAACAGCGGTCACCATGCGCTCGTGCACTGGTGAACAAGAGGAACTCATGTGCTTGCTCCCCTGCCATGCGTTCCCCGTGCTTGCCGTGCTGGCATGTGCGTGTGTGGTCCTGTGTATCCTGTCGTGTGTGCTCATGCTGCCTTTCTTCCCAGCAAGCGGCGGCGCGGACAGAGCAGTACAATGAGCAGCAGCCGAATGAATCAACAACAGGAAGTGGGAGCGGCACCTCCTGCAACCAGTTCGCACTCCCGATAAAAAACTGCCGGAAGCGATAGAGCAGGGCAGCGCTCGCACGATGACGCCCGCCGCACCAGAACAGCACCCGCACGACACCGTGCCCGCTGCACTACCGAGGAAGGGGTACGAGCACGATGCATGAGCCGGGCGGTGGTGGGGGTGGAGCAGCTCATAGTCTCCATGCTCGACGACCCCGGCATTGACCATGTCATGCGCGTGGCTCGCTTCTCGATCTCCCAGGTCAGGGGTAGCGTCTAGGGTGTCGTCGTCTTGTCGTATTTCACCAGGAGAGACCAGAAAGGCGCTTGGGTGCTGCCTGTTTGAGGTACGCGTGCTCTTGATCCTAGACTTCTGCCGCGGAGGCGGCCGTTGGCTGTTCTGCGTCGTCGAAACGGAGGCGGGACGGGCTGGAGGCGCTAATCGGCTTCCTTACACGCTGGTTGGAGTAGTATTTTGTAGCTTAGCCCTTGGACACTCTGTTAATTTAGCGCATGTGTGACCCTAAGTGACGCGGCTATGTTGATGGCGAAGTCAACTCGGTCAAAACCAGATGCGTCAGCGAAAACCGTCTTTACTCACGCCCAGGGTTGAAATATGAACGGTATTGAAAGTTTAGGGTGTATAGTAACCATTTTTGAAGTTCGGGGTTGAATATTAAACCAAGTGGCAAGTTGAGGGTTGGAAAGTGGAAGTCCACTTTACAACCCTGAACTTGTCACTTGGTTTAAGATTCAACCTCAATTTCAAAACCGGTCGTTCTACACCCCGATCTAAACATCCGGTTCAAGAATCAACCCTTCACCCGGTTTTGATTCCCTAGAGCGGTTTTGACCGCTTGACTGCTGACCAGGCACATCCACGTCAGATTTCTTGTTTTTTTGCCCACTCCTCTCTCTCTGGCTGGCAGCAGCAGAAACAACAGCGGTCACCATGCGCTCGTGCACTGGTGAACAAGAGGAACTCCTGTGCTTGCTCCCCTGCCATGCGTTCCCCGTGCTTGCCCTGCTGGCACGTGTGTGAGTGTGGTCCTGTGTATCCTGTCATGTGTGCTCGTGCATGCTGCCTTTCTTCCCAGCAAGCGGCGGCGTGGACAGAGCAGTACAACGAGCAGCAGTCGAATGAATCAGCAACAGGAAGTGGGAACGGCACCTCCTGCAACCAGTTCGCACTCCTGATACAAAACCGCCAGAAGCGATATTGCAGGGCAGCGCTCGCACGATGACGCCCGCCGCACTAGAACAGCGCCCGCATGACACCATGTCCGCTGCACTACCGAGGAAGGGGTACGGGCACGATGCACGAGCCGGGCGGTGGTGGGGGTGGAGTAGCTCATAGTCTCCATGCTCGACGACCCCGGCATCGACCATGTCATGCGTGCGGCTCGCTTCTCGATCTCCCAGGTCAGGGGTAGCGTCTAGGGTGTCGTCGTCTTGTCGTATTTCACCAGGAGAGGCCAGAAAGGCGCTTGGGTGCTGCCTGTTTGAGGTACGCGTGCTCTTGATCCCAGACTTCTGCCGCGGAGGCGGCCGTTGGCTGCTCTGCATCGTCGACACGAAGGCGGGACGGCTGGAGGCGCTAATCGGCTTCCTTACACGCTGGTTGGAGTATTATTTTGTAGCTTAGCCCTTGGACACTCTGTTAATTTAGCGCATGTGTGACCCTAAGTGACGTGGCTATGTTGATGGCGAAGTCAACTCGGTCAAAACCAGATGCGTCAGCAAAAACCGTCTTTACTCACGCCCAGGGTTGAAATATGAACGGTATTGAAAGTTTAGGGTGTATAGTAACTGTTTTTGAAGTTCGGGGTTGAATATTAAACCAAGTGGCAAGTTGAGGGTTGGAAAGTGGAAGTCCACTTTACAACCCTGAACTTGTCACTTGGTTTAAGATTCAACCCTCAACTTCAAAACCGGTCGTTCTACACCCCGAACTAAACATCTGGTTCAAGAATCAACCCTTCACCCGGTTTTGATTCCCTAGAGCGGTTTTGACCGCTTGACTGCTGACCGGGCACATCCACGTCAGATTTCATTTTGTTTTGCCCGCTCGTCTCTCTCCGGCTGGTAGCAGCAGAAACAACAGCGGTCACCATGCGCTCGTGCACTGGTGAACAAGAGGAACTCCCGTCCTTGCTCCCCTGCCATGCGTTCCCCGTGCTTGCCCTACTGGCATGTGTGTGAGTGTGGTCCTGTGTATCCTGTCATGTGTGCTCGTGCATGCTGCCTTTCTTCCCAGGAAGCGGCAGCGCGGACAGAGCAGTACAACAAGCAGTAGCCGAATGAATCATAAACAGGAAGTGGGAGTGGCACCTCCTGCAACCAGTTCGCACTCCCGATCAAAAACCGCCGGAAGCGACATAGCAGGGCAGCGCTCGCACGACGACGCCCGCCGCACCAGAACAGCGCCTGCACAACACCATGCCCGCTGCGCTACCGAGGAAGGGGTACGGGCACGATGCACGAGCCGGGCGGTGGTGGGGGTGGAGCAGCTCATAGTTTCCATGCTCGACGACCCGGGCATCGACCGTGTCATGCGCGCGGCTGGCTTCTCGATCTCCCAGGTCAGGGTTAGCGTCTCAGGTGTCGTCGTCTTGTCGTATTTCACCATGAGAGACCAGAAAGACGCTTGGGTGCTGCCTGTTTGAGGTACGCGTGCTCTTGATCCCAGACTTCTGCCACGGAGGCGGCCGTTGGCTACTCTGCGTCGTCGACACGGAGGCAGGATGGGCTGGAGGCGCTAATCGGCTTCCTTACACGCTGGTTGGAGTATTATTTATTAGCTTAGCCCTTGGACACTCTGTTAATTTAGCGCATGTGTGACCCTGAGTGACATGGCTATGTTGATGGCGAAGTCAACTCGGTCAAAACCAGATGCGTCAGCGAAAACCGTCTTTACTCACGCCCAGGGTTGAAATATGAACGGTATTGAAAGTTTAGGGTGTACAGTAACCGTTTTTGAAGTTCGGGGTTGAATATTAAACCAAGTGGCAAGTTGAGGGTTGGAAAGTGGACTTCTCTCATACAATAACTAGCGTGGCTAGGTTGATTCTTAAATAATCCGTGCTGGAGTGAGCCATACTCGAACATTTGTGTAAGGGCGCGAGTTCGATTCATAGGGAGTGCTACTTTTTGGGGGATTTGTTCATTTGCCGCCACTCTCTTTGGACTTTGAAAATTTACCCCCCATTACTTTGTAATTGATCTAGTGACACTCTTTTCTTTGGACTTTGATCTCTTGACACTTTTCAACACAAAAACAAACTTTGGAAATGATAGACAAGATAAGTGAACAAAATAGAGGACTATTATACCCTTATACCTGTTTGACCCAAACATAACTCAGTCTCAACCCAAATGAAGGGATGAACTCATGCTTTCGCTCATAACACATTGGATGTTGTCCTGCTGCTCCTCGTCGGCTCTTGCTGTCCTACTATCCCCGCCCTCTCGTGCTCCTCTCATGCACCTTCTGCCCCGCCGCAGTCGTCCCTGCTACTGCAGTCTCTCCTTCCCCTGCTACAGTCTCTCCGGTTCAACCATCATCTAGCTCATCTTAAATTTCTGGTCTGCCATCAATAATCAATAAAACCAGCATGAGCTCCAGCAGCAAGCAACACTAAAATAGCAATAATGAAATAGAAACAACAGTAGCAGCAACACACAAGCATGCAACACCATCAGTAGCGGTGCTCAAACATATGCACGCAATAGCAGCGACGGCAGCACAAGCAGGAGCGGCGGCGACAACACAAGTAGTAGCGGCTGTGGCCGCACACAAGCAGTAGCTGTAGCGCGCACTCGATGGCCCAGTCATGTAACTAGTAGGAGAGAGGGTGGAGCAAGGGTGCCTCACCTTCCTGGCCGGGATCCCGCCGCCGCGGTTGAGGAACACCAGGGCCGCCGTTCAGAGCATCGAGCGCAAGTCGCGGGCGCTGCCATCTCCTTCAGTTCTTGGGGGCGAGAGGAATTAGGGACGAGGCGAGTGACCGAGACCGAGACCTCTAGTTCGTGGTCAATCCAGGGATAGGGGGTATATTGGAATTTCTCGTTGGACCACATGACATAAGGCAAAATAGCAAAAGTTCCATGTAACCGGTGGCAATGGATCAGTAACAATCTAACTGGTGGAAAATTATCAATGTCCAAAGAAAAGTGTGGCAAAAGAATTAATCACACTTTTTTGGTGGGTTTTCGCGTTATAATACAATTCTTTGTGTGCGTATTCGTGGGTGGGTCCACCAGGGACTACACTGAGTGCCAGCTTTCTTCTGCGGCGCTGAAGGCGCTCCCCATATCACCCCTCAAAAAAATAGGGCACATATCTAGGCTCTTCTGCGGTAGTATTTGATGTTGTGACTGATCCAAGTTTGCTAGAAACTTTTGTGAGCCTTTGCTCCATGCAGATGAACTTGGTCTTAGTAATTTTTGTGTGGCGTCGGATTGTCAAGCAGTGATCGTCGTGGAAATAAAGGGATGCAGGACTAGTTTTGAGTCATGTAAGTTCATTTTTGAACATCGGAACTTCAATTTTAAAGCTCATAATCTCGCCAAGTATGCTTGTTCTTTAGATGTACACTACTGCAGAATGCTGCTAACGCGACACTACGATCAGAGACCCTTTCACGAAACTTTGTGCGATACATTAATCACAAACGAGGATGAAAAACCCGTCAAAAAGGGTGCAAAACGTTTGCGATGGAGGATGCATCAAACACGGTTCAGATTTTAGTTGCGTGTGCGATGCAGGGCACACAGTTAACCCATTCGAACTATTTGCGATGAGGCAGAATAATAGAAACAGGCAGCCATATCAATGTGTGTGCGATATACGGCATACAGTTCGCCCTGATGAACCGTTTGCTATTAGGGAGTGCAACATAAACGGTTAGCCAGATCAAGTTGTGTGTGATATAGGGCATACGGTTCACTCGGACGAACTGTTTTTGATTAGCGAACGCGACAGAAACGGTTCAACATAACAAGATGTGTGTGATACGTGGCAAACAGCCGACTCAGATGAACTGTTTGCGATGAGAATTTACAACACAGACGGTTAATACAGTTAGTTCGTGTGCGATTCTGTGTGTACAAAAAACTTTGAAAAATGCAAACTGGTTGCTTGCGGTGGCTAGGAGTATCGCACACGATGCGTCTGCGAGTACTCATGTGCGATGATTAGTAAATTACACATGCATTTCCTTATGTTAACACTTGTGTGATTAATAACACATGGAACCGGATACAGTATTTGGGTTGTGTGTGTGCTCCACTTAGTCTTCCCGCGCTCCAGCGAATGCTTCCCGCGCTCCACATGGGTGAATTGTAAAATCCACGCATATTCCCTCACCGGTTTCCCACCACCAGCTAACGGCTTGCTGCATATAACCCAGGCGGCAACGCACCGCCGCAACACTCAGCGAAGATCTAGTCCTCACCCATCTACCATTAGTTATTTCAAGCATGCCAGGAAACGACCAAAGCTTCGACGTCGATGCCTACCTGCGTTACATCTTCGGCGAGGAGAACGAGCCGGAGCAGGTCGGGGAGTAAGAGCCTCATCGGCCGGTGCAGGCACCATGGCCCATCGGCAGCGATATCGGCGTCACAGTCCTTGGGAGCACAATCGACAGATTGCAGAGGAGGTGTGATGAGCAGTTTGTCATCCACCGTGCAAAAGATCCAGAGCTGCTCGGCGGCATGATCGACGACCCACCCGAAGAACCGCCGTCGCCAGTGCTCATCGGGAGCCTGATGCCCCGCAAGGAATGGGCAGAGGACCTCTGTGATTCAGTCAAGACAAAGGCAGCTTGTGGCTTCATCATTGCCCGCGGCGGCCATGTCAACCTCGATCCCGATGATGTGGTGGCCAGGCTCGAGCGCATCCTTGGCGGAGTAGAACATCGCCAACGTGATATCTTGAGGATGCAGGTGATCGATAGAATTTGCTACCAGGCCAGAGACATGGAAATGGAGCGGTTCCGCGGAGTTGTCATGCGCGCGATTGCACGCTGTCAAGCTCTTCTGGAAGAGGCCCAGCAGCCCCAAGAGCCTCCCAGCGCCAACAGCTCTGTAGGCGGAGGCGGGTCAGGACACTCGGAGTAAACGGCCGCAGGGGTGCTATGCTGATCATGGAGTCCGAGAAGACCATCGCCAGAAGGCCGCCAGCTCAGCCTTTTAGCTTATATTTTATTATAATTGTATGCATACGTAGGTCGTGAGTGTTCTGGGCCTTGCCGCATTTGGCATTTTAAATTATCCTGAATATGTAAGACAATTATTAAGAATTATTAACCGCTGTCATTGTAACTTTGCCTCAATGGCGATCAGAGCGCGCGCAGGGACGCCAGAGGGGAGCGCGCTGCGGCCGCCTCAACGGCGAGCAACCACGTGGTCAACCTTCTGTCATCAATAAATTTTGACCTTGTTTCTCGTCACATTGCTGATTACAACGCAATAAGTAATTGCAAATCTGTTCACACCTATCAAACTAATATGTGTTCACACTTAGCACCGGGCTATAAAAACTACCCACTCGAAAATTACTTCACAGTTCCTCTCCTCATCACCCACAAAACTGGTTTTTTCTGTCAAGTCATTCCGCCATGACCGGTAGGAGGAGTTTAGGGTAGAAATATAACCAGTCAGCAAAGACCAAGGCCACGAAAGCACTAGAGAGGTCCCGCCGCAAAGCCGCAGCCGCAACAGAGATGTCCCAGCGCGCCGTGGAGCCCTCGAACGAGCTCTCACGGGAACGCGAGGGCTCTCACAAGCACATTCGCGGTGTCGGGCATCGCGACGAGCCGGCGTTCCTGAAGTCCTTCGTCGGCGACGACGACATTCTCGCTGGTGTCACTACGCAGCAGGAGCTGGTCGACGGCTTGATGAAGCTGCTGTGACGCCACCGATTCAATCATACACTAATCATGCACGCAAACATGTACGATCAAGATCAGGGACTCACGGGAAGATATCACAACACAACTCTAAAATATAAATAAGTCATACAAGCATCATAATACAAGCCAGGGGCCTCGAGGGCTCGAATACAAGTGCTCGATCATAGACGAGTCAGCGGAAGCAACAATATCTGAGTACAGACATAAGTTAAACAAGTTTGCCTTAAGAAGGCTAGCACAAACTGGGATACAGATCGAAAGAGGCGCAGGCCTCCTGCCTGGGATCCTCCTAAACTACTCCTGGTCGTCGTCAGCGGGCTGCACGTAGTAGTTGGCACCTCCGGTGTAGTAGGAGTCGTCGTCGGCGGTGGCGTCTGGCTCCTGGGCTCCAGCATCTGGTTGCGACAGCCAGGTAGAAAGGAAAGGGGGAAAGAGGGAGAAAAGCAACCGTGAGTACTCATCCAAAGTGCTCGCAAGCAAGGAGCTACACTACATATGCATGGGTATATGTGTAAAGGGCCATATCGGTGGACTGAACTGCAGAATGCCAGAATAAGAGGGGGATAGCTAATCCCGTCGAAGACTACGCTTCTGGCCACCTCCATCTTGCAGCATGTAGAAGAGAGTGGATGGTAAGTTCACCAAGTAGCATCGCATAGCATAATCCTACCCGGTGATCCCCTCCTCGTCGCCCTGTTAGAGAGCGATCACCGGGTTATATCTGGCACTTGGAAGGGTGTATTTTATTAAGTATCCGGTTCTCATAAGGTCAAGGTACAACTCCGGGTTGTCCTTTTACCGAGGGACACGGCTATTCGAATAGATAAACTTCCCTGCAGGGGTGCACCACATAACCCAACACGCTCGATCCCATTTGGCCGGACACACTTTCCTGGGTCATGCCCGGCCTCGGAAGATCAACACGCCGCAGCCCCACCTAGGCTCAACAGAGAGGTCAGCACGCCGGTCTAAACCCTATGCGCGCAGGGGTCTGGGCCCATCGCCCATTGCACACCTGCATGTTGCGTACGCGGCCGGAAGCAGACCTAGCCCCCTTGATACAAGCGCGAGCTTACGGTCCTATGTGGCGCGCGCCACTCAGTCGCTGACGTCAAAAAGAGCTTCGGCTGATACCATGACGCTGAGTGCCCATAACTGTTCCCGCATAGTTGGTTAGTGCGTATAGACCAAATGGCCAGACTCAGATCAAATACCAAGATCTCGTTAAGCGTGTTAAGTATCCGCAAACGCCGACCAGGGCCAGGCCCACCTCTCTCCTAGGTGGTCTCAACCTGCCCTGTCGCTCCGCCACAAAGTAACAGTCGGGGGCCGTCAGGAACCCAGGCCCACCTCTACCGGGATGGAGCCACCTGTCCTTTCAGCCCCCTCATCAAAATCACTTGCGGGTACTCAACGAGCCGACCCGACTTTAGTCACCACATGTGTCATGTATATAAAGTATATAGTATATACCCGTGATCACCTCCCGAAGTGATCACGGCCCAGTAGTATAGCATGGCAGACGGACAAGAGTGTAGGGCCACTGATGGAACACTAGCATCCTATACTAAGCAGTAGGATAGCAGGTAAGGGTAACAACTGTAGCAACAATGACAGGCTATGCGTCAGGATAGGATTAACGGAAAGCAGTAACATGCTACACTACTCTAATGCAAGCAGTATAGAGAAGAATAGGCGATATCTGGTGATCAAGGGGGGGGGGCTTGCCTGGTTGCTCTGGCAAGGAAGGGTCATCAACTCCGTAGTCGTGCTGGGTAGCAGCGGCGTCGGTCTCGAAGTCTACCGGAGAAGAAGAGGGGGGAAGAAATAGTAAATACGGAGCACTCAAGACTTCACAAAACATAACATGGCAATAAGCGGTGCTAGGGGTGCCCAATCGCGGTAGTAGGCGATACCGGCGAAGGGGGAAAACATCCGGGAAAGTATTCCCGGTGTTTCGCGTTTCCGGACAGATGAACCGGAGGGGGAAAGTTGCCTGTTCGATATGTTAGGGATGTGTGGCAGACGAACGGGCTACGTATTCGGATTCGTCTCGTCGTTCTGAGCAACTTTCATGTATAAAGTTTTTTCATCCGAGTTACGGATTATTTTATAATGATTTTTAAAGTTTTATCCATTTTCTGAAATTAACTTTAATTCGAAAAAATAAAAGTCAAAATGCTATATGCACCCACAAGTGTACACAGAAGTGTACCTGTGGCTGATATGTGGGTCCAGGGGGTCCTAGTTGACCAGTCAAACTTTGACTGGTCAACAGGGGGTGGGGCCCCCTGTCATTCATTGTTTGACTAATTAATTTTAGTTCCAGCTAATCTAGTGATTAGGCTAATCCAAGCAGGTTAATTAAGTAACTTATTAATAAATTAATTAGTTAATTTAGTAATATAATTAACATTTTAAATATATTTTTACTAACTTTTATTTTCTGTTCTTTTATACAGGGGCGGGCCCACTGTCATAGGCCCGGGGGGGTTAACGGGGCGGTTTAACCAGGCGTCTGGGCAGGGGTTAACGGGGGGTGGCGCCCTGCGGGCACATGCCCAGATCGACAGGAGGGGGCGCCGGCCATGGGCGCGGCAAGGCAGGCCGTCGGAGGCGGCGGTGGCGAGACCACAGCGGGGCGGGCCACGGCAGGTGCGAGCGCTCCGAGGGGGAGCAGCACGGCGGGCAGCTCAAGCGAGGGCAGGGGCGCGGTCTACGGTGATGTAAGCAGGGGAGAAGAGGGGGGCAGAAGGTGCTCACATCGGAGCATGTAGGGGGCCCAGGGGAGCCAGAGGAATCCTGCCGGCGAGGTCCAGCGTTCGGACGGCCGGCAGGTGCGAGGGCGATACAGAGATGCGGGTTGTGGGAGGCCTTCGTGTGGAGGAAGAGGAGTCGCAGGGGCGGAGCCAACGAGGGAGGCGCGGGAGGAAGGGAGTCGCGAGGAGGAGGTCGGGGAGGTTTCAGCGACGATGACGGCGGCGACCGGTGGCACTGCAGGCGCGGCGCGAGGACGGCGAAGAAGCTGCGGGCCGGAGGAGGCAGTCGTCGGGCGCTGGTGTGCTCGCCGGGACCGCGGGGAGCAGCGGGGAGGAGGCCGTGGCGTGGGGTGGCCTTCTGCGCCGGCGAGGTGGGGCGACGGGCGGCGGGATCGGCGATGGGGGTCGGGAGGCCGTTGCCCCGATCTGGATCAAGTCGGGGGAAGGCAGAGGGGATCGTGCGGGGGGGAGTGGGGGTTGGGCTCTAGGGTTCGGTCGGGGTGGGGGGGTTAGTAGGGGGCGGCTGGGCCGGCCTGGTTGGCCCGGTGGCCAGCTGGGCCGAAGCCCAGTGAGAGGGGGGTTTGCTTTTCTCCTTTTCTTTTTTTGTTTCCTTTTCTTCTTTTTATTTTTATTTTTTTGTTCTGTTTTATTTTAGATACACATTGTTTTTAGCTTAGAAAAAAAAATGATAACAACTCCTACATTGATGTTTGAGAACCACCCACTGCCATAAATGTTTTACCCTGAAATAAATTAGTTTAGTAATTTTATTAATCGAAAAAGGTATTCACTTAATTGTTTTGCTGTAGTTCTAATCACTTTAGAGTAATTAATTATTTTATAAAAATGTTGTTTCTCCAGCAATACTATCGATGATTTAATTGTCACAATAAGAACATTTTAGTTTTGAGAATTGAAAACTTTTATTGTTTGACTTTAATTCAAATTTGAATTTGGATCGGTTCTGAACTAACACGAGATTAGCAACAGTAATCGTGGTGACGTGGCATCATACCAGAGGGTTACTATAGCTTGATTACCCGGGCGTCACAATTCTCCTCCACTACAAGAAATCTCGTCCCAAGATTTAGGAGGTGGTGTAAGGGGGAAAGTTGTGGTTGCGAAATTCTAACGCATCTTATCGGTCTTGGTTGCTCTTCTCGAAGAGGTCGATCCATTACGTTGATGTCTTCATTTCTCTGCTTCAGATCATCGTGACAAAGTTGTCATTCTTCCTTCAGGATCTTCATCGTACTTAGGGAAAAATAAGAGGGGAATTCCGGGAGAACGGACCCTACAAGGTTGACTATCTGGTCAATAACATCGAGGAAGGTGGCGGAAAGTAACTCTCGAATTGAAACTTAAGAAGATATCGAGAGCAAAGTAAGAAGGTACCATAAGAAGTTTCAAGCAGCCAGGCAATCGTTCAATGCCTAGTTAGAAGGTGAAAGGGGTTCAAAGCAACTGGAATAAGTATAGTGTCTGATATCAGACTTGAAGGTGGCTCGTACATACGAGGCCATGTACAAGGAATAACTTTGACAATAGGGTGTACAGGAGAGTCAGGTTTTGATCCTGTGGAACCGTGGGTTATGGGCCCACCATGTTGGTTAAAAGTAGGAGTGGTGACATCTTGCGTGATCATGTAAGCAAGGCATGTCAGAGTGTAGCCTGTCAGTTATATGTCAGCAACATCGTCGGTACCAAGGGCGAGGGACGAAGAGAACCATTTTCCTGCTCGTTGAAACGAGGCGGACCAATAGGCAAAGTTCTCGTCCATCGGTGGCTATCGGAATGTCACCAACAATAGTAACAGGGTCTTACTGACAGAGTTGTACACCGAGGTGTTTGCACAAGCAGGGAATTAATACTGCTTAGATCATAATGATCACCAGAAACGTTAAACCAACCAATGGAAAGGAAAATATGATTATCAGATTAAACAGAACAATGGAAAGGAAAATGTGTTTAAACACATATTTCAGGGGTATATCCTTCCCAAGGACAATGGTTAGAAGAGAACCATTTAGGTTAGGGAAGAGGAAGTTCATGACATTACCCAAACAACGGTGTTTGAATAATTGATAACAAAAATTTAGCATTGTGCTTCAAATGTTTTTATTGAAGATCGGAGTACCACAGACATGCTTTGAGATAGCATTGACATGGTCATTAGGTAAGATCAGGCTATGGATACACAAAGGATCCATCAGGAACAACTTACAGAGTAAGTCTTACAATTTCCTCATGGAAGAATAGCTAACCTTGCTAAAAAGGAAAACTTATAACAATAGGTCCTCCGGCCAGGTGTGTTAGGCATGACATCACCTTACCGGGTCATAAATAGACCAATGTTATAACTCTTGGAAATATGTTCCAACCATCATATCTGACCGAGATTCAGATCTGATCGGTGTTAGGAAACCTCAGACTCAGGATGCCTGAGAAGAAAAGGTGCCAGACAAATTGACGGGATGACACTGTAAGATTCTCAGGAAATGAACTATGAAGTGATTTCCGTTAACAAGAGTTCATCATTAACCCAAGGAGAGGACAAGGAGGTGGCTGATGGACTCAGCGACAATCCATCGAAATTTCCAAAGGATGGATTTCCACAATTACGTGAACAAGGGGATATCATTTGTCAGATCAAATGATATAATGAGGTATACTCAAGGAAAACATACCCAATTAAACATTGTTTGTAAGGTGCACCCGAGATATGTGCGTAGGTAGAATGATCAATGTTGGATGGTGATTCGATAACAATGGTCTAGGAATGAAATGTCGACCATTAACTTCAAAGCAATAGGGTTGCTAGAAGTTTTGAATTTGCCCGTCATAGATCAATTGTCGGTTTTCCGGTTAAAAACAACACGGGGACCAAGGAAGAATGGTGATGGTGAGAAGTATCACAATACCAAGAATTCTTAAGAGGTGGTGAAATTCTCACGACATTCTTGACATAAAAGATGGTAATACTCCAAGGTAAAGAACAAATGCTGGATAGCAAGGATCTCAAGGTATAACACGAAACATGAACAAGTTTGTGTTGAACGGAAGGCAATAAAGTGGTCGATGATAACACAAATCATCGAGAGCAAGGATGGTATTTATCATCATGAATTCAATTGATATCCTGGAAGAGCCCAGAATGCTGATGATGGTCACGACACATTTGTCGAGAGATTTCATGAAGATGTAATCTATCGGCGATGACATCAAGTCAGAGGAATTATGAAGCAAAAGGTTATTGGAACCATGGGTACGACACAAACTCAAAATCAAGCTTGTTGTTCAAGGCGAAATGATATGACGAGGAAAAATCGACGTAAGCTTAGCTCATCGTCGAAAGTTGTGCTTCGGGATTAAGGACCAGGTAGCATAGTTAAAATCGGCACGATAATGATATAGCCGAGTAGGCTAGGAATGACGTGATCGAGTTCAAACTCGTAAGTAATGAAGGTTACCAAGAGTTGTTTAATCGCGGTGCGGACTCGATTCACTTATCGGTGTTCTCGAGTGAAATAACTCAGAACCCGGGGGAAATCTGAAATCGGTGAGAAGAAATACTAGATGAAGACTCATAGGAAGCAACACAGTTCTTTGATATTCTCGAGATACTGGAGGGTATTACACGAAGAAAGAATGACATAGGGGTTGCGGAGATGTATTGATCTGCAGAAGACAAGTGTTTTCACTTGCCTGAGAAATGGAATCAAGGAGAAAATATGGTCGGAACCACGATTGCAAAGGATCATTTCACAGATACCAGATGATATTATATCAACGAAATAATAATTATTACAAGAAGCTTCTATGGTAGGATCTACATCGTGTCCATGGGCATGAACACAAAGTTCAAGGTCGACTCCCACTTCTTCAATGTATAACCTTTCATTCACTTATCATTTTTTGAAGAAGTTGTAATGTTTAAATTTTATCTAGCAAAACACTAGAAGAGTATGACTCGTGATAGCTCTCGGGTTTACCCAGATCTTGGAAGGCATAGGTTCAACCCTTAGGGGCATCTTGGGAACTTATACCACAAGCTTCAATAGTAAATATCACCAGCTCGAAAGTAGAGCATGGTTGAGAAAGTAGAGGATACAATTTCGCAAAGGCATTATGTATCCTAGGAAAGGCTCACAAGGTTATTGAATATGAAGGACATTGTCGGATAAAATCCAACAATGGATCGGGCGATCCACAACGGAGCTGATGTGTGTATCGGTACTCACTCAGAGGAAGAAAGAATGCAGAGGCATCAGATTCAAGAATCACCTGATTAGTCTGATGCTTAAATAGAAAGAAACTATGGTTTCCAAAACGAAGGATCGGAAGCAGACGCTTTGATCAAGGATGGATAAGTTGAAAACACTTAGTTGGAAAATCAATAAAGATTTGAATTGCCGAGAACCAACTCATGTCCGGAATGACGTCTGAGTCAGAAAAATAATTTTTAAAAAGGATAACCTGATGACTGCGTGCGTACGCACATATTGGATCAATAGGCTCGTAATGACTAATACAAGGGATGTTATCGAGGACTACTAGTCATACGGAATTAACCATAATGCAAGCAGGCCGGAATTTCAAGAATAACAGGTTGCAGAGGATTTTCGAAAGTTCGAAAAGTATTCCGAAGAATTTTGTGAGACACATGAACAATTGAGAAGAACGGATCCTCGATAAATGTGAGAAAAAAAAACCATAAGGGTTGTCATGCGAAATAAAACCGCAAGACGGTAAACTCAAGGGATTCTCGGCACAACGGAGAATAGTTCGAGGCATCTTGTAACAACAAGAGTGACGAGAAATGATCATGAGAATAACAAGTGCATGCAGATATCCATAGGGATATATCGGTGGCAGTGAATTGCAAAGGCGATGAGCAGAAGAGTCTCGGGAAAATATCGAGGGATATCCTCAGAATCTTCCGACGAAGCAGGTGATCTTCCGGACTGAGGGCTCTTCGGGAGAAATAGTTACGAGAACCTAGAGTCAGAGTTAGTAAATTCATTTTAACCCGAATAGAAGAGAGATTAGAGTCCCAGAGTAAAGATCGAGGAATAAAAGATCCTGTTACCACCCAATGGCGACATGAGCCCGTAAGGCACACGGCCATGTTAGTAAAAGTTTTGTAATGTCTAGACTCGACTTTGGCCAAGGAGTGTGGAAGGGGGATTCCTACAGGCAGTCGGCTCTGATACCAACTTGTGACGCCCCCGATTCAATCGTACACTAATCATGCACACAAACGTGTACGATCAAGATCAGGGACTCACGGGAAGATATCACAACACAACTCTAAAACATAAATAAGTCATACAAGCATCATAATACAAGCCAGGGGCCTCGAGGGCTCGAATACAAGTGCTCGATCATAGACGAGTCAGCGGAAGCAACAATATCTGAGTACAGACATAAGTTAAACAAGTTTGCCTTAAGAAGGCTAGCACAAACTGGGATACAGATCGAAAGAGGCGCAGGCCTCCTGCTTGGGATCCTCCTAAACTACTCCTGGTCGTCGTCAGCGGGTTGCACGTAGTAGTAGGCACCTCCGGTGTAGTAGGAGTCGTCGTCGGCGGTGGCGTCTGGCTCCTGGGCTCCAGCATCTGGTTGCGACAACCAGGTAGAAAGGAAAGGGGGAAAAGTGGGAGAAAAGCAACCGTGAGTACTCATCCAAAGTACTCGCAAGCAAGGAGCTACACTACATATGCATGGGTATATGTGTAAAGGGCCATATCGGTGGACTGAACTGCAGAATGCCAGAATAAGAGGGGGATAGCTAATCCCGTCGAAGACTACGCTTCTGGCCACCTCCATCTTGCAGCATGTAGAAGAGAGTAGATGGTAAGTTCACCAAGTAGCATCACATAGCATAATCCTACCCGGCGATCCCCTCCTCGTCGCCCTGTTAGAGAGCGATCACCGGGTTATATCTGGCACTTGGAAGGGTGTATTTTATTAAGTATCCGGTTCTAGTTGTCATAAGGTCAAGGTACAACTCCGGGTCGTCCTTTTACCGAGGGACACGGCTATTCGAATAGATAAACTTCCCTGCAGGGGTGCACCACATAACCCAACACGCTCGATCCCATTTGGCCGGACACACTTTCCTGAGTCATGCCCGGCCTCGGAAGATCAACACGTCGCAGCCCCACCTAGGCTCAACAGAGAGGTCAGCACGCCGGTCTAAACCCTATGCGCGCAGAGGTCTGGGCCCATCGCCCATTGCACACCTGCATGTTGCGTACGCGGCCGGAAGCAGACCTAGCCCCCTTAATACAAGCGCGAGCTTACGGTCCAATGCGGCACGCGCCACTCAGTCGCTGACGTCAAAAAGAGCTTCGGCTGATACCACGACGCCGAGTGCCCATAACTGCTCCCGCGTAGTTGGTTAGTGTGTATAGACCAAATGGCCAGACTCAGATCAAATACCAAGATCTCGTTAAGCGTGTTAAGTATCCGCAAACGCCGACCAGGGCCAGGCCCACCTCTCTCCTAGGTGGTCTCAACCTGCCCTGTCGCTCCGCCACAAAGTAACAGTCGGGGGCCGTCAGGAACCCAGGCCCACCTCTACCGGGATGGAGCCACCTGTCCTTTCAGCCCCCTCATCAGAATCACTTGCGAGTACTCAACGAGCCGCCCGACTTTAGTCACCACATGTGTCATATATATAAAGTATATAGTATATACCCGTGATCACCTCCCGAAGTGATCACGGCCCAGTAGTATAGCATGGCAGACGGACAAGAGTGTAGGGCCACTGATGGAACACTAGCATCCTATACTAAGCAGTAGGATAGCAGGTAAGGGTAACAACTGTAGCAACAATGACAGGCTATGCATCAGGATAGGATTAACGGAAAGCAGTAACATGCTACACCACTCTAATGCAAGCAGTATAGAGAAGACTAGGCGATATCTGGTGATCAAGGGGGGGGGCTTGCCTGGTTGCTCTGGCAAGGAAGGGTCGTCAACTCCGTAGTCGTACTGGGTAGCAGCGGCGTCGGTCTCGAGGTCTACCGGACAAGAAGAGGGGGGAAGAAATAGTAAATATGGAGCACTCAAGACCTCACAAAACATAACATGACAATAAGCGGTGCTAGGGGTGCCCAATCGTGGTAGTAGGCGATACCGGCGAAGGGGGGAAACATCCGGGAAAGTATTCCCGGTGTTTCGCGTTTCCGCACAGATGAACTGGAGGGGGAAATTTGCATGTTCGATATGTTAGGGATGTGTGGCAGACGAACGGGCTACGTATTCGGATTCGTCTTGTCGTTCTGAGCAACTTTCATGTATAAAGTTTTTTCATCCGAGTTACGGATTATTTTATAATGATTTTTAAAGTTTTATCCATTTTCTGAAATTAACTTTAATTCGAAAAAATAAAAGTCAAAATGCTATATGCACCCACAAGTGTACACAGAAGTGTACCTGTGGCTGACATGTGGGTCCAGGGGGTCCCAGTTGACCAGTCAAACTTTGACTGGTCAACAGGGGGTGGGGCCCCCTGTCATTCACTGTTTGACTAATTAATTTTAGTTCCAGCTAATCTAGTATTAGGCTAATCCAAGTAGGTTAATTAAGTAATTTATTAATAAATTAATTAGTTAATTTAGTAATTTAACTAACATTTTAAATATATTTTTTACTAACTTTTATTTTTTGTTCTTTTATACAGGGGCGGGCCCACTGTCATAGGCCCGGGGGGTTAACGGGGCTGTTTAACCAGGCGTCTGGGCAGGGGTTAACGGGCGGTAGCGCCCTGCGGGCACATGCCCAGATCGACAGGAGGGGGCGCCGGCCATGGGCGCGGCAAGGCAGGCCGTCGGAGGCGGCGGTGGCGAGACCACAGCGGGGCGGGCCACGGCAGGTGCGAGCGCTCCGAGGAGGAGCAGCACGGCGGGCAGCTCAAGCGAGGGCAGGGGCGCGGTCTACGGCGACGTAAGCAGGGGAGAAGAGGGGGGCAGAAGGTGCTCACATCGGAGCATGTAGGGGGCCCAGGGGAGCCAAAGGAATCCTGCCGGCGAGGTCCAGCGTCCGGACGGCCGGCAGGTGCGAGGGCGATGCAGAGATGCGGGTTGCGGGAGGCCTTCGTGTGGAGGAAGAGGAGTCGCAGGGGCGGAGCCGACGAGGGAGGCGCAGGAGGAAGGGAGTCGCGAGGAGGAGGTCGGGGAGGTTTCGGCGACGATGACGGCGGCGGCCGGTGGCGCTGCAGGCGCGGCGCGAGGACGGCGAAGAAGCTGCGGGCCGGAGGAGGCAGTCGCCGGGCGCTGGTGTGCTCGCCGGGACCGCGGGGAGCAGCGGGGAGGAGGCCGTGGCGTGGGGTGGCCTTCTACGCCGACGAGGTGGGGCGACGGGCGGCGGGATCGGCGATGGGGGTCGGGAGGCCGTTGCCCCGATCCGGATCGAGTCGGGGGAAGGCAGAGGGGATCGTGCGGGGGGAGAGTGGGGGTTGGGCTCTAGGGTTCGGTCGGGGTGGGGGGGGGGGTTAGCAGGGGGCGGCTGGGCCGGCCTGGTTGGCCCGGTGGCTAGCTGGGCCGAAGCCCAGTGAGAGGGGGTTTGCTTTTCTCCTTTTCTTTTTTTGTTTCCTTTTCTTCTTTTTATTTTTATTTTTTTTGTTCTGTTTTATTTTAGATACACATTGTTTTTAGCTTAGAAAAAAATGATAACAACTCCTAAATTGATGTTTGAGAACCACCCACTGCCATAAATGTTTTACCTCGAAATAAATTAGTTTAGTAATTTTATTAATCGAAAATGGTATTCACTTAATTGTTTTGCTGCAGTTCTAATCACTTTAGAGTAATTAATCATTTTATAAAAATGTTGTTTCTCCAGCAATACTGTCGATGATTTAATTTTCACAATAAGAACATTTTAGTTTTGAGAATTGAAAACTTTTATTGTTTGACTTTAATTCAAATTTGAATTTGGATCGGTTCTGAACTAACACGAGATTAGCAACAGTAATCGTGGTGACGTGGCATCATACCAGAGGGTTACTGTAGCTTGATTAACCCGGTGTCACAGCTGCTCAAGATCAGCGATGCCTCGGTTGACAAGGCGACCGGCCTCGTCGAGCAACTCATGGGTGACAATGCGAAGCTCCTCAAGTTGCTCGCCGAGAAGGAGGAGGAGGCCGCCGGCTGGAACATGCTGCATGAGCAGAGCAGTGCCTCGGAGATGACGCTGAAAGCGGTCGTCGAGGAACTGATGGTTGGCTTGAGGAAGCTCCGGATCGAGCGCGAGCAGGAGGTGGAGGAATCCGTGGCTGCTTTCAAGCAAAGTCGTGAGGAATTGAAGAAGGAGCTGGAGGATTGATAACCCACAAGTATAGGGGATCGCAACAGTTTTTGAGGGTAGAGTATTCAACCCAAATTTATTGATTCGACACAAGGGGAGCCAAAGAATATTCTCAAGTATTAGCAACTGAGTTGTCAATTCACCCACACCTGGATAACTTAATATCTGCAGCAAAGTATTTAGTAGCAAAGTAATATGGAAGTAACGGTAACGGTAGCAAAAGTAATATTTTTGGGTTTTGTAGTGATTGTAACAGTAGCAACGAAAAAGTAAATAAGCAAAGAACAATATATGAAAAGCTCGTAGGCATTGGATCGGTGATGGAGAATTATGCCGGATGCGGTTCATCATGTAACAATCATAACATAGGGTGACACAGAACTAGCTCCAATTCATCAATGTAATGTAGGCATGTATTCCGAATATAGTCATATGTGCTTATGGAAAAGAACTTGCATGACATCTTTTGTCCTACCCTCCCGTGGCAGCGGGGTCCTAACGGAAACTAAGGGATATTAAGGCCTCCTTTTAATAGAGTACCGGACCAAAGCATTAACACTTAGTGAATACATGAACTCCTCAAACTATGGTCATCACCGGGAGTGGTCCCAATTATTGTCACTTCGGGGTTGCCAGATCATAACACATAGTAGGAGACTATAGACTTGCAAGATAGGATCAAGAACTCACATATATTCATGAAAACATAATAGGTTTAGATCTAAAATCATGGCACTCGGGCCCTAGTGACAAGCATTAAGCATAGCAAAGTCATAGCAACATCAATCTCAGAACATAGTGGATACTAGGGATCAAACCCTAACAAAACTAACTCGATTACATGATAAATCTCATCCAGCCCATCACCGTCCAGCAAGCCTACGATGGAATTACTCACGCACGGCGGTGAGCATCATGAAATTGGTGATGGAGGATGGTTGATGATGACGATGGCGACGGATTCCCCTCTCTGGAGCCCCGAACGGACTCCAGATCAGCCCTCCCGAGAGAGTTTAGGGCTTGGCGGCGGCTCCATATCGTAAAATGCGATGAATCTTTCTCTCTGATTTTTTCTCCCTGAACACGAATATATGGAGTTGGAGTTGAGGTCGATGGAGCTCCAGGGGGCCCACGAGGCAGGGGGCGTGCCCAGGGGGGCAGGCGCGCCCCTACCCTCGTGTCAAGGGTGTGGGCCCCCTGGCCTTGATTCTTTCGCCAGTATTTTTTATTTCCAAAAATAATCTCCGTGGAGTTTCAAGTCATTCCGAGAACTTTTGTTTCTGCACATAAATAACACCATGGCAATTCTGCTGAAAACAGCGTCAGTCTGGGTTAGTTCCATTCAAATCATGCAAGTTAGAGTCCAAAACAAGGGCAAAAGTGTTTGGAAAAGTAGATACGACGGAGACGTATCAACTCCCCCAAGCTTAAACCTTTTCTTGTCCTCAAGAAATTCAGTTGATAAACCGAAAGTGAATATGTAAAGCCGGCATTCAAGTTTTCAGCAAAGATTATGAACTAACCATATTCACAATAACTCTTAGGTCTCATGTTTACTCATATCAATGGCATAATCAACTAGCGAGCAATAATAATAAATCTCGGATGACAACACTTTCTCAAAACAATCATGATATGATATAACAAGATGGTATCTCGCTAGCCCTTTCTGAGACCGCAAAACATAAATGCAGAGCACCTTTAAAGATCAAGGACTGACTAAACATTGTAATTCATGGTAAAAGAGATCCGATCATAGTCATACCCAATATAAATTCACAGTAATGGATGCAAATGACAGCGGTGCTCTCTAGCTGGTGCTTTTTAATAAGAGGGTGATGACTCAACATAAAAGTAAATAGATAGGCCCTTCGTAGAGGGAAGCAGGGATTTGTAGAGGTGCCAGAGCTCGATTTTGAAATAGAGATAAATAATATTTTGAGCGGCATACTTTCATTGTCAACATAACAACCAAGAGATGGCGATATCTTCCATGCTAACATTATAGGCGGTTCCCAAACAGAATGGTAAAGTTTTTACTCCCCCTCCACCAACAAGCATCAATCCATGGCTTGCTCGAAACAACGAGTGCCTCCAACTAACAACAGTCCCGGGGGAGTTTTATTTGCAATTATTTTGATTTGATTTGCATAAAGCATGGAACTGGGCATCCCGGTGACCAGCCATTTTCTCGTGAGTGAGGAGCGGAGTCCACTCCTCTTGAGAATAACCCGCCTAACATGGAAAATACGGACAACCCTAGTTGATACATGAGCTATTCGAGCATACAAAACAGAATTTCATTTGAAGGTTTAGAGTTTGGCACATACAAATTTACTTGGAACGGCATGTAGATACTGCATATAGGAAGGTATGGTGGACTCATATGGAATAACTTTGGGGTTTAAGGGATTGGATGCACAAGCAGTGTTCCCGCTTAGTACAAGTGAAGGCTAGCAAAAGACTGGGAAGCGACCAATTAGAGAGCGACAACAGTCATGAACATGCATTAAAATTAATAAACATTGAGTGCAAGCATGAGTAGGATATAATCCATCATGAACATATATATCATGAAGGCTATGTTGATTTTGTTTCAACTACATGTGTGAACATGTGCCAAGTCAAGTCACTTGAATCATTCAAAGGAGGATACCACCCCATCATACCACATCACAACCATTTTAATAGCATGTTGGCACGCAAGGTAAACCATTATAAACTCCTAGCTAATTAAGCATGGCATAAGTAACTATAATCTCTAATTGTCATTGCAAACATGTTTATTCATAATAGGCTGAATCAGGAACGATGAACTAATCATATTTACAAAAACAAGAGAGGTCGAGTTCATACCAGCTTCTCTCATCTCAATCAGTCCATTATATATCGTCATAATTGCCTTTCACTTGCACGACCGAATGATGTGAATAATAATAATAGTGCACGTGCATTGGACTAAGCTGGAATCTGCGAGCATTCAATAAACAGGAGAAGACAAGGCAATACGGGCTCTTGGTTAAATCAACAATAATGCATATAAGAGCCACTTCAACAATTTAATCATGGTCTTCTCCTATCGACCCCCAAAGAAAAGAAAAGAAATAAAACTATTTACACGGGAAAGCTCCCAACAAGCAAAAGAAGAACAGGAAATCTTTTTGGGTTTTCTTTTTAATTACTACTACTATGGCAAGAAAGTAAACTAGCTAAAAGCTACAACTATTTTTTTTGTTTTTCTTAAAGTTTATCAAACACACAAGAAGAAAGCAAGAAAAAAAACTAGCATGGATAGTACAGTGAAAGAGTATGAACACCGACAACTAGCATGAGTGTGTGGACATGAATGTAATGTCGGTGAGAAATACGTACTCCCCCAAGCTTAGGCTTTTGGCCTAAGTTGGTCTATTGCCACGGCTGGCCTGGCGGATATCCATAGTTGTAGTTGGGGTCGTACTGAGAAGAAGCCTCGAATTGCCACTGGTTGGCAATTGCCTCCGGATCCCACTGGTAATTAGACTGTCGTGGAGGATCAGATTGTGGTTCCGGCTCTGGCTCTGTGGCTGATGTAGGGTTCCGATACGCCTGGACGGTCGCTAGCGGAACGAGATACTGGCCTGCAGATAAATCAAACAAGGAAGGAGCAGGCAAGGTAATAGTCTCAGGGTGATGTTTATCAAATAACAGTTTGTATTTAAGCGCCCCTTCCCTATTCTTAATAATAAAGTCATGCACTACGATATTCTTATAATCTACATAAACAGTAGGCAGCAATTTTTCTTCTTTCTCATAGTGCCTAATAGGTATGTTATAGTATGCAGCGAGGCGCGAAGCATAGACACCTCCAAAGATGGGGCCCTTTGTACGGTTCAGACTTAACCGCTTGGCAATAATAGCGCCCATACTAACAGAGTCATCACGGAATAAAGCATGGAACAAAATAATAATATCAGGAACACTAAGGTTTCCACAGTTTCCGCGACCAATTAAGCAACGACTAGCAAATACTGCAAAGTAGCGTAAAACAAGAAAGTGTATGCTAGTGATTCTTGCATCGGAAACCTTCCTAGTTTCCCCTACAGTAATAGTATCAATAAACCCATCCACATCTCTACGATGTGGTTCCTCTAAGCTACCCTCGAAAGGTATTTTGCAAACCCTGCAAAATTCATATAGTGATATCTTCTTAACCATATCATATAAATGAAACTCTACTGAAGGAGGTGATTCCTTAGGGTAATAGTAGAATTTTTGCACAAAAGTATTGGTGAGTAAGAGATACTGTTCACGTTGGTCGCGGAGGAAGTCGGTGAGGCCTGCATTCTTAGCCAATTCATAAAATCATCATAAATCCCGGCTGCTCTCAAGAAATCATCACAAGGCCATTCACACGGTCGAACCTCCGCGGTATGAGGCAGATTATATTTGGGTCTCTCTTCTTCTTCACTTTGTTTTTCCTTCGAGCTTCGGCTCGATGAGCCCCTCAAAAATCTCTTCATCATTTTCTGAATTTTTCTGAAATTTTTAGTAACTTCAAATAAAAGTGAACCAAGCTCAACAAAATTGATAGCAACTACTCATATAGGTGCCTAGAGGCTATATCATGCATTAGAACTACTTGGAACCATATAAATTTGACATGCAAGCTCAAGAACATGGTCACCTAGGCAGCACAAATTTGCAATGAATAAAACACTAGAACAAAAACTAATTGGACCAATGGAGGAGTCACATACCAAGGAACAATCCCCCAAAGCAGTTTTGTGAGAGGTGCTTTGAGCAAGGAGATCGAAAATCGCAGCAAAATGAGCTAGAACTCGTGCTTGAGCTGGTTGGTGACCTTTTTGGGAGGAAGAAGAAGTGTGTGGGTGCAGGAATAAGTGGAGGGGAGCCACCATGGGCCCACGAGGCAGGGGGCGCGCCCAGGGGGTGGGCGCGCCCTGGACCCTCGTGCCCACGTGCTTGCTCCCCTGCTGTGTTCTCAGTGCCAAATATTATCAAATATTCCAGAAAAAATCATATTAAATTGGCAGGGCATTTGGAGAACTTTTATTTTCGGGGTATTTTTATATTGCACGGATAATTCAGAAAACAGACAGAAAAATACTATTTTTACTTTATTTCAACTAAATAACAGAAAGTAAAAGGAGGGTACAGAAGGTTGTGCCTTCTAACTTCATCCATCTCATGATCATCAAAAGGAATCCACTAACAAGGTTGATCAAGTCTTGTTAACAAACTCATTCCGAATAACAAGGAACCGAAGAAATTTCGAATAACACTATGCTACCTCAACGAGGATATGCACATCCCCAATAATAAGAATATCATATTTCTTTTTGACAGTAGGAAGAGGAAATTCAAAACCTCCAAAAATAATCGATGGAATTTTTCCAATAGAGTTGATAATGTGGACTTGAGGTTGTTTCCTCGGAAAGTGTACCGTATGCTCATTACCATTAACATGAAAAGTGACATTGCCTTTGTTGCAATCAATAATAGCCCTGCAATATTCAAAAAGGGTCTTCCAAGAATAATAGACATACTATCGTCCTCGAAATATCAAGAATAACAAAGTCCATTAAAATAGTAACGTTTGCAACCACAATAGGCACATCCTCACAAATACCGACAGGTATAGCAGTTGATTTATCAGCCATTTGCAAAGATATTTCAGTAGGTGTCAACTTATTCAAATCAAGTCTACGATATAAAGAGAGAGGCATAACACTAACACCGGCTCCAAGATCACATAAAGCAGTTCTAACATAATTTCTTTTAATGGAGCATGGTATAGTAGGTACTCTTGGATCTCCAAGTTTCTTTGGTATTCCACCTTTAAAAGTATAATTAGCAAGCATGGTGGAAATTTCAGCTTTCGGTATCTTTCTTTTATTTGTAACAATTTCTTTCATATACTTAGCATAAGGATTCATTTTGAGCATATCGGTTAATCGCATACGCAAAAAGATAGGCCTAATCATTTCAGCAAAGCGCTCAAAATCCTCATCATCCTTTTTCTTGGATGGTTTTGGAGGAAAAGGCATGGGTTTCTGAACCCATGGTTCCCTTTCTTTACCGTGTTTCCTAGCAACAAAGTCGCTCTTATCATAACGTTGATTCTTTGATTGTGGGTTATCAAGATCAACTGCAGGTTCAATTTCTACATCATTATCATTGCTAGGTTGAGCATCGACATGAACATTATCATTAACATTATCACTAGGTTCATGTTCATTACCAAATTGTGTTTCAGCATCAGAAATAGAAATATCATTGGGATTCTCAGGTGTGTCTACAACAGGTTCACTAGAAGCATGCAAAGTCCTATCATTTTTCTTTTTCTTCTTTTTAGAAGGACTAGGTGCATCAATATTATTTCTCTGAGAATCCTGCTCAATTCTCTTAGGATGGCCTTCAGGATACAAAGGTTCCTGAGTCATTTTACCAGTTCTAGTAGCCACTCTAACAGCATAGTCATTATTCTTATTATTCAATTCGTTGAGCAAATCATTCTGAGCTTTAAGTACTTCTTCTACTTGAGTGGTAACCATAGAAGCATGTTTACTAATGATTTTAAGTTCACCTTTAACTCTAGACATATAATCACCCAAGTGTTCAATCATATAAGCATTTTGTTTTAATTGTCTACCAAAATAAGCATTACAATTTTCTTGTTTGACAATAAAATTATCAAACTCATCTAAGCATTGGCTAGCAGACTTATAACGTGGAATATCACCTTCATCAAATCTATAGAGAGAATTTACCTTTACTACCTGTGTCGGGTTATCAAGACCATGAGTTTCTTCAATAGGTAATGGATTAAGACCATATATTTCTTCAACAGGCGGTAAATTAAGACCATGTATTTCTTCAATAGGAGGTAAATTCTTAACATCTTCAGCTTTAATACCCTTTTCTTTCATAGATTTCTTTGCCTCTTGCATATCTTCAGGACTGAGAAATAGAACACCCCTTTTCTTCGGAGTTGGCTTAGGAGTGGGTTCAGGAAGTGTCCAATTATTTTCATTGGTCAACATATTATTCAATAGAATTTCAGCTTCATCCGGTGTTCTTTCCCTGAAAACAGAACCAACACAACTATCCAGGTAGTCTCTGGAAGCATCGGTTAGTCCATTATAAAAGATATCAAGTATTTCATTTTTCTTGAGAGGATGATCAGGCAAAGCATTAAGTAATTGGAGAAGCCTCCCCCAAGCTTGTGGGAGACTCTCTTCTTCAATTTGCACAAAATTATATATTTCCCTTAAAGCAGCTTGTTTCTTATGAGCAGGGAAATATTTAGCAGAGAAGTAATAAATCATATCCTGGGGACTACGCACACAACCAGGATCAAGAGAATTAAACCATATCTTAGCATCACCCTTTAATGAGAACGGAAATATTTTAAGGATATAAAAGTAGCGAGTTCTCTCATCATTAGTGAACAGGGTGGCTATATCATTTAATTTAGTAAGATGTGCCACAACAGTTTCAGATTCATAGCCATAAAAAGGATCAGACTCAACCAAAGTAATTATATCAGGATCAATAGAGAATTCATAATCCTTATCAGTAACAAAGATAGGTGAAGTAGCATAAGCAGGATCATATTTCATTCTAGCATTCAGAGTTTTTTGTTTAAGCTTAGCTAATAATTTCTTAAGATCACTTCTATCATTGCAAGCAAGAAAGTCTCTAGCAGTTTCTTCATCCATAACATAGCCCTCAGGCACAACAGGCAATTCATATTTATTGGGAGAGTCTTCATCATCACTTTCATCAATATTATCAGTTTCAATAATTTCATTCTCTCTAGCCCTAGCAAGTTGTTCATCAAGAAATTCACCAAGTGGCACAGTAGTATCAAGCATAGAAGTAGTTTCATCATAAGTATCATGCATAGCAGAAGTGGCATCATCAATAACATGCGACATATCAGAATTAATAGCAGAAGCAGGTTTAGGTGTCGCAAGCTTACTCAAAACAGAAGGTGAATCAAGTGCAGAGCTAGATGGCAGTTCCTTACCTCCCCTCGTAGTTGAGGGATAAATTTTTGTTTTCTCGTCTTTCAAGTTCTTCATAATGACCAGCAGATATAAATCCCAAGTGACTCAAAGAATAGAGCTATGCTCCCCGGCAACGGCGCCAGAAAATAGTCTTGATAACCCACAAGTATAGGGGATCGCAACAGTTTTCGAGGGTAGAGTATTCAACCCAAATTTATTGATTCGACACAAGGGGAGCCAAAGAATATTCTCAAGTATTAGCAGTTGAGTTGTCAATTCAACCACACCTGGATAACTTAATATCTGCAGCAAAGTATTTAGTAGCAAAGTAATATGGAAGTAACGGTAACGGTAGCAAAAGTAATATTTTTGGGTTTTGTAGTGATTGTAACAGTAGCAACGGAAAAGTAAATAAGCGAAGAACAATATGTGAAAAGCTCGTAGGCATTGGATCGGTGATGGAGAATTATGCCGGATGCGGTTCATCATGTAACAATCATAACATAGGGTGACACAGAACTAGCTCCAATTCATCAATGTAATGTAGGCATGTATTCCGAATATAGTCATACGTGCTTATGGAAAAGAACTTGCATGACATCTTTTGTCCTACCCTCCCGTGGCAGCGGGGTCCTAACGGAAACTAAGGGATATTAAGGCCTCCTTTTAATAGAGTACCGGACCAAAGCATTAACACTTAGTGAATACATGAACTCCTCAAACTATGGTCATCACCGGGAGTGGTCCCGATTATTGTCACTTCGGGGTTGCCGGATCATAACACATAGTAGGTGACTATAGACTTGCAAGATAGGATCAAGAACTCACATATATTCATGAAAACATAATAGGTTCAGATCTGAAATCATGGCAGTCGGGCCCTAGTGACAAGCATTAAGCATAGCAAAGTCATAGCAACATCAATCTCAGAACATAGTGGATACTAGGGATCAAACCCTAACAAAACTAACTCGATTACATGATAAATCTCATCCAACCCATCACCGTCCAGCAAGCCTACGATGGAATTACTCACGCACGGCGGTGAGCATCATGAAATTGGTGATGGAGGATGGTTGATGATGACGATGGCGACGGATTCCCCTCTCCGGAGCCCCGAACGGACTCCAGATCAGCCCTCCCGAGAGAGTTTAGGGCTTGGCGGCGGCTCCGTATCGTAAAACGCGATGAATCTTTCTCTCTGATTTTTTCTCCCCGAACACGAATATATGGAGTTGGAGTTGAGGTCGGTGGAGCTCCAGGGGGCCCACGAGGCAGGGGGCGCGCCCTGGGGGCAGGCGCGCCTCCCACCCTCGTGGCAAGGGTGTGGGCCCCCTGGCCTTGATTCTTTTGCTAGTATTTTTTATTATTTCCAAAAATAATCTCCGTGGAGTTTCAGGTCATTCCGAGAACTTTTGTTTCTGCACATAAATAACACGATGGCATTTCTGCTGAAAACAGCGTCAGTCCGGGTTAGTTCCATTCAAATCATGCAAGTTAGAGTCCAAAACAAGGGCAAAAGTGTTTGGAAAAGTAGATACGACGGAGACGTATCAAGGATTTCGCCGCCCGACGATCCATCGACAAGTAGAGACAGTAGCGACCCAGATTGTTGTCTGCAATTTCCTTCTTCTCTTGCCCCCGTGTCTTCCGGGCTTTGCCGCATGTGACATTTTAAATTATCCAGAATATGTAAGACAATTATTATCTGCACCATTGTAAATTTGTCGTCGTATTATCCGTTGCCATTTTATTTGTGGTCGTATTATCCGTTGCCCTATGTGGCAATTTAAATTAGGGCGGAATACGAGTTGAAAACTTGAACAAAGCAAATGCTACCATGGGATCACAAGCAAACACCCTCCGTCCAGGTGCTTTATTTAACCCATTAATGGAGAACTTGTGAGCGAGGCGGACGGCGGCTGGTGCATGGAGGTCAAAGAGCTCGCTTCCCGGGGAGCATGGGCGGCCTTGCTGCTCGCACGTGTCTCGTCGAGCCTGTGAGGTGGATAGGATGCACGCGTCCCGTCGAGCCTACGCGGCGGACTGCTCGCACGCGTCCTGTCGAGCCTACACGGCAGACTTCTCGCGCTCGTCCCGTCTAATCAAACAGCTGCACGCATGCCACCGAGTATGGTTAAATTTCAACACGGTAAATATAATACAACCGTTTGTGATATTAACGTGTCAGCTTTTTGTTTCAAAAAGGACTTCGTTGCTAGTAATGTGTGCGCCTCTTCTCAAACTGGACGATTTTTTTACCACGGCATATATGTGCCATGTCATGAAACCATGCCAAGTTTCATGTTTTTGGGTGACTTTTTGATTTACTGGGATTTAAAAACCGAGATTCTCATTGTTTCAGGACGATGACAAGTTTGTAATTCATTCTCATTCCTTAAACGAGACCTAAACATGCACCCAATGACACATGTACGATTTCCCACCCATTTTGCTTCACTGGAGCATGTGGTTGTAGTTCAAATTTGAATTATGGACTGCATTAAATGCATAGAAAACTTAGTAATTAGTAATATATATACAACGACCAAACGAACCCTAAACAGTTTCAAATTTCAGCCCGCCACTCATGTTATTCTATGTTGCCTGTAGAAAACAAAGTTCAAGGCGAGAAGAGGCGGCGATTATCGTTTCGCCCACAAGAGGGGCATGTTTCCCTACCGGAACCACGAGGGTTGCGACAGGCTCCGGTTATTAAAAGGCTTGTAATATAGCTTCACCAAAATTGGACAATTATATGTACCATGTAGTGACACCATGCCAAGTTTCATGATTTCCTGGTGAGTTTTGGATTTACAGACATTTAAAAACCGAGATTCGCAATGTTTGTGGCCAAGCCAAGACAGCGAGACGGTTGAATTCGTTCCCATTCTTCCATGGGACCTAAACATGCACCCAAGGAAACATGTATGTTTTTTCTAGCCATTTTGGTGCGCTCGAGCATGTATTTGGAGTTCGGATTTGAATGATGGACATTAAATGCCTAGAAAACTCAATTAATGAATAAAAAGGTCAAACGAACCCTGAATAATTTCAAAGTTCAGCGCGAATCTCCAATTGTTCCGTGTCGCACGTAGAAGAAAATATGAGGCTAGAAGAGGGAGTGATTATCGTTTGGCCCACAAGGGGACACGTTTCCCTATCGAAACCACGAGGGTTCTTGCGACAGGCTCCGGTTTGTAAGAGGTTTGTAATAAAGCTTGGCCCAAATTGGCAATGTTTTTACCACGACATATACGTGCCATGACGTGACACCATGCCACCTTCGATGACTTTCTGGTGAGTTTAGGATTTATGTGGACTTAAAAACCGAGATTCGAAATGTTTGAGGACGATCCAGGACACCGGTACGGTTGTAATTCGTTCCCATTCCTGGCATGAGACCTAAACATGCACCCAAGGACACATGTATAATTTTTCTAGCCATTTTGGTGAACTGGAGCATGTGTTTGTAGTTCAGATTTGAATTATGGACATTAAATGCCTAGGAAACTCAATTAGTGTATAAAAAGGCCAAACAAACCCTTAATAAGTTTAAATTTCAGCACGAATATCCTGTCGTTCCATGTTGCCCGTGGAAGAAAATACAAGGCGAAAAGAGGCAGTGATTACGTTTCGCCCACAAGGGGAACACGTTTCCCTATCAGAACCACGAGGCTTCTTTGAGAGAAACTCTAGTTTTTGTAGAGGTTTGTAATAAAGCTTGGCCCAAATTGAACAATGTTTTTACCACGACATATATGTGCCTTGACGTGACACCATGCCACCTTTGATGACTTTCTAGTGAGTTTAAGATTTATGGGGACTTAAAAACTGAGATTCGAAATGTTTGAGGACGAGCCATGACACCGGTACGGTTGTAATTCGTTCCCATTCCTGGCATGGGACCTAAACATGCACCCAAGGACACATGTATAATTTTTCTAGCCATTTGGGTGATCTAGAGCATGTATTTGTAGTTCAGATTTGAATTATGGACATTAAATGCCTAGAAAACTCAATTAGTGTATAAAAGGGCCAAAGGAACCATGAATAAGTTTAAATTTCAGCATGGATATCATGTCGTTCCATGTTGCTCGTAAAAGAAAATACAAGGCGAAAAGAGGCAGTGATTACGTTTCGCCCACAAGGGGGACACGTTTCCCTATCGGATTCACGAGGCTTCTTTGAGAGAAGCTCCGGTTTGTAAGAGGCTTGTAATAAAACTTGCGCCACAATGGACGAAAAAAATTCCTCGACACATAAGTGCGATGTCGTGACACCATGGCAGGTTTCATGATTTTCAGCTTAGTTTTCGATTTACAGGGATTTAAAAACCGAGATTCTTCTCACGAAATGTTTTCAAATAGCACACGGTTCACTCACGAAAGCAGATATTCAATGAAAACTCGTGGAAACCATATTTTAAAGTTTCATAAAAATCTGAAAAAAATGTGGGATGTTAAGAAGGTGATGTTTTATTGCGACACAAAATTTCAAGTTGAAAAACATTACGAGATGTGAGCTATGAAAAAGAAAAATTCCACCCTAAATAGTGACATTACTATTTGGCACTATTCAACACTGATTTTATCTTTTTCATAGCTCACATCTCGTAATGTGTTTCAACTTCAAATTTTGTGTGGCAATGAAACATCATCCTCTTAACATCCCGCATTTTTTTGAAACTTCAAAACATCTTTTTCTTGTGGTTTTCACCGGTTTCCACCGAATGTTGGTTTCCGTATGATATCCCCCCCCCCCCCGCACTGCGCGCGCGATCTGAGTCGTGCGTTCTGACTGGCCAGAACCCAAACCCCACGGATCATACGTGTGCACCGTTGGATGCTCCCAGATCGAACGGCAACCCTGAGCCCTTTCGACAGCACATGCAGTATATGGGTAAGCACTGTGCGCATGCGTCGTGTAGCTCACGCTTCCTTCTCTACTAGGTTTTCATTCAAAACAGGCTACCGTTTCTCGCCACTCCTATCATCGGTTTCTCGCCTCTTCTCCCAGATATGCATGATGTAGATGTTCGTTTAATTCTTATAGTTCATCTCATCCAAAAATCAATTAGTTTTATAAAAAAACTATTTTAAGATTCATGGAATTGTGCATTGTAAAGGTAAAAACAAAAAGTGACAATTCATTTTAAAAAAAGGTTTGGGCAATTAAGATATGGAAGATTCTAGAGAACAAAGGAGAAGTGCTTGTGTTTTGAGGTTTGTGCATTATGCTTAAGTTCAACCATGGAGTCTTCAAGATTGTACATGTGGCAGCATCTGGTGGAATGTAGATGATATCCAACGGCCAGTAGTGCTCGGATTTGCCATCTCTGTACCGTCGGATTGGCTTCATCCAACGAGCAACTTTCAAAGTTATTCGCACACCATATATAGGTGTATAGATGTATAGATATATATAGATGTGTCCCATGGTAGACAAAATAAAGTTTGAGCGCATGCGTGGGACAACCCCCCCCCCCCCGTCTCCTGTCGCCGCCGCCTCGAAGTTGGGAAACTGACATCATAGGTATTGAACCAGGCTTGGAGTCAGGTACGGTGTTCGGTTTGTAATGTAGTTGGCATGGCCCATCGAAGTTGTGCATTTGGGATTTAAAAACATCATACACCATCGTACCCATACATATTTTCGGGCCGCATGCAGTGTATACAGGGTCTTCTGATCGACCACGTCTCCCTTGTGCGGCTTTTTGTGATGACACGAATATCTGTGGGCTCCCCGAGTGTATATATATCATCCCTTTGACCGATAATGAGGGGTATGTGTTGGCCATGAATGGATTCCTCCTAGTTCGTGTTAGGGCCGGTCACCGTCAAATGTCGGTCAACCAAATCTCGAGCTCATGCGTTGTCAGGATTCCCTCCCAGATGCCCGGATTGCTGGGTTCAACCTACATCAAACCCTGCGTACGTATCTTGTCCTTAACTACCTGCCTTCATGGTTGTTGTCTATATCGAGAGGTAGGCACCACATCTAAATTGTACATTATTCTATATTGAAAACACACTTCGCCCCTTCCCAACGTACATCATTTTGGGCCGCATGCAAGAGGTGCTGGTTTGGTGGTCCCTCGCGTGCGATTTTTATGATGGTTCAATCTATTGGCCCAAGCGGTTTATCGACAACAACAACTGTCATTTGACCAAACGAAAGATTCATTGGTCCGTCTTATGGTAGGTCATGGCGACATGCATGTATGACCAAAGTATCGATCATTACGTGCATCCGCCCCGCTGACACGAAGTGGGAGGTGGTGGGCCAAGCATCCTAGCTAGGTACGACATTATGTCATCATATATATCCTAGCTAGGTGGTCGTTAGGGTGCTTTCGGGTTTGCGAGGCAGGTGCCACCAAAGTTATGCATTGTGTATTTAAAGTTTTAAACATTCCCAATATTCGTACATATATTTAGCCGCTCCCAGGTGGTTCTTGACTTCTGGCCCCTCTCATCGATCTTCAACGACGTGCCCAACCGTGGGCCCGCGGGGTCAAAGTTGTGCATTGGAATTTTGAACATCACAGACCACCCTTTTCACTCATATATATTTGGTCCACATGCTGGTGTGGCTGTCTTTTGACCCTCTCTAACGTTATTTTTTGTTGCAAAGACTCTGATGACCCTCAACGGACACGGGGTATAATATCTTAACCGTGTGCGATACAAGTGCGATGTGAATCACCATGAGCGCGCAAGCGCGAGCAAATTAAGGTGGAGGTACTGGCTCAACCGTGTGCGATGCAAGTGCGCTGAAATTACCACGACCGCGCAAGCGCGAGCAAATTAAGGTGGAGGTACTAGCTCAACCGTGTGCGATGCAAGTGCGCTGAAATCACCACGACCGCGCAAGCGCAAGCAAATTAAGGTGGAGGTACTGGCTCAACCATGTGCGATGCAAGTGCGCTGAAATCACCACGCCCGCGCAAGCGCGAGCAAAGGGTGGAGGTACTGGCTTAACCGTGTGCGATGCAAGTGCGTTGTAAAACCACCACCTATGCAAGCTAAAGGCGGGTAAGTTTATTTGGAAATTAGGACGGACCATGTGCGATAGACCAACTAGATAGAAATATAAAAAACAAACTACCCGCCTTGAGCGTTGCAAAAATCAGCGGATCCGCGCCACTTTTCCTTATTATCATACACGCATATTGTTATTGGACCGTGCGCGATCTTGGGCACTCCCGCCCCGCATCAATTCCTTTACCCAAATTTTAGTAGCCGCTGTACTTCAACCATCGCCCACACTCCTCCAGCACCAACCTTATAGTAAAATTGCAGTAGCCGAGGCATTTGAACCGTCGCCCTCCCTCGTCCACCACCATCTCCACCCACCATTACTAAAATTTTCGGTAGCCGCGGCGTATCCTCAAACACCACCCCCTCCACAGCCCCCACCCGCCCCTTCCCCCCCTTGAACCCTAGCTCGCGGCCGCCGCCAACCCTGCCGGTCTGCCCGTTCCTCCTAAAGTTCAGGTTACCCAGTGATTCCCATATCGTCGCCCCACTCCCCTGAGTTTTTAGATGAGGCCTGCGGTGTCCCTCCCCGCCAGATCCACATCCCCTGCTCCAGAATGTCGGAGCCTAAGCTCGACCACGTATCCCGGGGAGCCCGATGAGCGTTCGGCCAAGAAGAGGTTTATCATGGCCTCTCCGGCGGACGTTGGCGAGGTGGCTGCCGCTCGCCCGACCTGTCGATCCCAGAGCAACACGTCGCCGCGGAAGCCGGCGAAGACATTGACTACGTTGCCATGCCGAAGGCTTCATCTCAGCGGGCTAGTGTATTACTATATCTCAGGAAAGCTGGCTACGACATCAAGCTCGTCCACACCGACGGCTTCACGCGGGCCATGTCACAGGTTAAGTGGTCCATCCCCAACCCCTCTGGTTCAACCGCCGCCGATCTCTTCGACGGCCCTGCCGCTGATCTCCTCCGCCAAGCGGTCAAGGATTTGCGAGCTTTATACACCGTCGAGCTCATTTTGTCACTTCTGAAGGACACGTTCTACGGCGGCGGCTTGGGATCCTCAATTGCCAAGTCAGATCTCATCGACCACAAGGAGGGCACCCACGAAGGTTCTTCCAAGCTGAAATAGCCCATCTATGACATCAGAGAGCGCATCATGGGTCTGTGCTCTTCCAACTGGAAGGATCCCGTCCATGAAATGTGAGGCAATATTCTATCAGCAAATCTTACCTTTTCTAGCTTGCCAACACGTACCCTTTATTGTAGTAGCATTTGTCGTACGGTGCTTTAACTGTGTCGTGTTTAATTATTTCATTTATGCAAAAATGTATTGTTCAATAGGTCTATGTGATGTTTAAGTATGAATTGTCCACTTTAGTTTCACGAATGGCTATATTTGGTTGTTTATAGTGAGTATATGCCTTGTTTATCTGTATTTGGTTGTTAGGTTGGTTGGAGTGAGCATTTTTTTCAGTTATCGAGCAGATGCCTTGTTTATCTGTATTTGGTTCTTAGTTTGGTTTTAGTGAGTATTTGTCCAGTTATCAAGCAGATGCCTTGTTTATCTGTATTTGGTTGTTAGGTTGCTTTTTTTAGCATTTGTCCAGTTATCAAGCAGATGCCTTGTTTATCTGTATTTGGTTGTTAGGTTGTTTTTTTTAGCATTTGTCCAGTTATCAAGCAGATGCCTTGTTTATCTTTATCTTCTTGTTAGGTTGGTTGCAGTGAGCATTTGTCCAGTTGTCAAGCATATGCCCTGTTTATTTGTATTTGCTTGTTAGGTTGGTTGTAGTGGGACTCTGTCCAGTTTTCTATGGCTATATTTGATTGTTATACTGGTCATTTATGCCTTGTTTATTTCAGTCATTCATAATGTGTTGTTCATTATGTGCAAGTCGGAACTGTGCTGCTCGACTACATCAATACCAGTTTGAACGGCTATATTTTGGTCCCAGTTATTCCTGGTGTAGTTAACATATGCCCTTTATTTCAGTGTTACACATTTATCCAGTGTGATGTTTAAGAATTACCTACGTTCTATTCATTTTCAACAATACCAGTTTGAATTGCAATATTTGATAGTTGTTAAGCCTGCTGTCGGTAACATTGCCTTCCATTTTATATCTGCTTTAATAGCATGCTGAAACCAACACATTCAAGCTATCATTTGGAGATGATGTTGTTTACCTTTGCTATATTTGTTTGATGTTAAGATTGCTTTACTTATCATGCCTTTCCACTACTTATGCAGGACAACAACGGGAGTGGCCACCATTTTCCGCCGAGGTTAGCTTCATCCCTCGGCTTGTACTCCCCCGTCGTTCCATAATGTAGTGCATATAGATCCAGGCCTGGACACTAGTTAGCTTCTAATATTGACTTGTTGCTTGTAGATACATATGCCATTGGCAAGGATCCACGCATCGACCCTTTTTGCGTATGGGGCAATGAGATATTGATGAACAAGCATCAAGTGAGGAAACTGATAAGGATTATTAGCAAAAAGATACGAATGGTGGCAAGCAAATTATTTGTTTATGCTCTATCCAACACAACAGTGAGCTGTAGGATGGTAACTACAAACTCTGCAGCCTTCTCTTTTTACTGCCCATAATGAGTTGTTAGACAACAATGTCTGAATCTTTTTCGTTCCCAGTGGTTCCCGAAGCAGTTCACTCAAGATTACCTCGCAAAGTACATGATTGGTGGACACGCAATGAAGGTTAAATTATTTCATCCAGACTACAATGAGCATCGAAAAGTCCTAATGAAGACAGTGAAGGATGGACGGGCAGCCATCACAAGGGGTTGCCCTAGAGTCGTGCGCGCATTACGCATGGAGGAGGGCACAATATGGGCATTCCGCTTCACCTTCTCCAACAACCAGAATGTCTTTCGCCTCTCTCTTTACAGTCTTTAGTACAACTATGGTTCATCATTCTTTACTTGGTGCTTCTGTAGTTCTTCAGTATATGTACCTGTGCATCGAATTATGGATTCGTGGTTGAACCTATATTTGTAATAAACATGGTTGGATATGAAATATGTGATTGCCTACTTTCAAATTTAAAACATGTGATTTTTAAATTAGGGATTAATTGGATTAATTAGGGACTACACTGCACATGGTTTGCGAAAGCGAAACGTCTGTGATATACGTGAAGATTAGAAACGTTTCTAGGATCCACTATGTGTGCGATCAATCTCCACTGCACACACGACTTTCTCTTGAAAACTATTTGTGTTAAGCCACCTTACGCAAACGTTTACCACATAAACAGTGTGTGTGATGGATAGCCTTTGCCACATAGTTTCTTCTACGCACCGTGTGTGATGCATTCAATAACGCAAACGATAAAATTATTAATATTGTGTGCAATGGCAACGCTATCACAAACGATTTAACAGGAAAATTTGTGTGTGATGTACCTGTGAACGGAAACGTTTCTCTTGGAGCGACTGTGTGGGATGTACATACGAACGGAAACGTTTAGCGGGAACTGACTATATGGGATGTACTTGCAACCGAAAACAATTTCGCCGTATAATTGTATTTTTTTTAGCTCTACTATACGTATTTACATATTTGAGCGCTCACCGGTCGCACACGACCTCATTTTGCCGAGCGTGTGTGCCAGGAGGGCATATCTCCGACGATTTCTGGGTCGTGTGGGAAGGACCCCCCTATCGCCACACTCACTTGGTGACGGTTCCAAATGCTATCGCGGAATGGGGTTAAAAACCGTTTGTTTAGAACCGACGCGCACCAGTGGTAGGCCGTCATGTTTGGTTAGGCAATCTTTATGACCCAATTTGGTTGGGTAATCCTTATGACCCAATTTTTATACCAATGAACATCTCTGAGAATCAATAAAGTCGGCCATATTTCTCAAAGAAAAATAACTCATAAAATAAAAACAATCCAACAGTTAGACATAGGTTTTAAGTTGCGAAAGGAAATCGCAAACAAACCTTCAACCGCTGCTGCGAGCACAAAGGAGGGGCGGTAGGGCCGCAAGAATTATATCTCGCTTATACCGACTGTCTCATTGAATCTTTTCCCTACACGTTACAGTACTGCCCTGGGCCGTTCGCTAACAAGTTGAGTTGTCTACGTTTGATGTGTTCGCTTTCCTAGTTTGCTTTTTCTTTTTATTTTTTTATTGTATTCTTCCTCTTTCGGTTTTCTCTATTCTTCAATGCTTTTCTTATTTTTTTGGTTTAACTTTTCATCAGTTTTCCTTTGTTCTTTATCGGTTTTCACTGGGTTCCCTTTACTTTATTTTTTCTTTGTTTTCGTTGTTTTGTTCTTTCTTTTTCTTTTTTTCTTCTTTTTTTGTTCTTTCCTTGGTTTTCTTCCATTATCATTGTTTCCTTTTCTTTTCTGCAATTGTTTTTCTCCGGATTCTTGCTTTTTTATTTCTTATTTTTTGTTCTGTAGTTTTTTTCTTCGTTATAATTTGGTTTCCTCTTTTTCTTCGCTTTCTTTATGTTTCTTTGTTGCTTTTCATCACTTTTCCTTTCTATTCAACACATATCTAATTTTTCACTCAATGTGCATTCTGAGAGTGCAAATAAAACTTTTTCTTGACACACGTTCTACATTTCTCAAATACATGATGCACATTTTTCAGAATAAATATATTATGATAACTTCTTCAATTACGTGGTCAACATTTTTTAATACATGTTGGACACTTTTTAGTGTAATAAATATTTTTAAGCAGCCCAAACATTTTTTTAAATATGTGATTAACATTTTTTTTAACACATTTTTTTCATGTCTACTCTTTTCATACACATTTGTATATTTTTTGTATAAATCATGAACATGTTTTATATACATTGTTAACATTTTCAAAAGCAAGTGACTAACATTTTTTACAACTTATATTCGTTTATTTCTATTTTTTTCCTATACACATTGTACATTTTTTATACGCTGGGAACAGTTTTTATATACACGTTTAATATTTTGGAAAACATGATTAACATTTTTAAACATATATTTTTTCATGCCTACTTCTTTCATAAATATTCTACATTTTTGTACACATCAGGAACATTTTATATACGTTTAACACTGTCCAAATACATGATTAACTTTTTTTAAAACATATTTTTATGTCTATTTTTTCATACATATTATACATTTTTTTGTAAACATCAGGAACATTTTTAAATACATGTTTAACATTGTCCAATACATGATTAACATTTTTTTAAACATAGTTTTTTTATGTCCACTTTGTCCATACACATTGTACATTTTTTGTATTCATACATTGCAAAGATTTTTTCTATACACATTTAATATTTTGTAAATGCATGATTAACAATTTGAAAAAGCCAAAACTTGTATTTTTATTTCTACCTTTTTCCGTACGCATTGTCTTTTTTTTCTATACACATTTAACATTTTATAAATGCATCATTAAACTTTATAATAGATATATACATAATGTTTTGAAATACAAGCAAAAATAAAAGGAAATGAATTAAAAAAGTTAAAGAATGAAGAAAAAAATGTTGAAGGCATACATCCGCGCTTAGCCGGTGCAATGGGCAGCTGCCTTCGGCGAGACGTCTTACTATCTCACTTGAAGCGAGACATAGGTGCACCCTCGTAGGGCACGATTTGTACTAGAGAGTCCAACCTGCTTCCTTTTCAATTCTTTTTCTTTACACTAGAAGGGCCAAGAAAGGTCTAATACTACATTAATAAAGCAGTTTGGTAGTACAGTTTTCAAAAAGGATTCAAAGAAAATGGAAAATTACAACATAGTCCCTAACATTTATAAGAAGGACCCTGGACTGAAATACAAAAACGCGATCGGGTTGTTGGCTGTCTCTACCAAGATAGAACCTCACCACCACTGGGGACGAACCACTTTGGTGTGTCGAAGTCGCCATGGCTGCCAAACCTGCACACGACAGCCTCTTGTCGGAAGTGGATCTGCCTCCCTTTTGGCATGCAAACCGGGAGGAAACATTTGGCCGCCCTTTGGCCTGAAGGAGAAGAGGATCAATGGAGACCGGCAGCCAACAGTCGGCACCATCACTCCACTGTGGGGGTCTCTGCTAATGAGCTCCAACTTGATTTGCATGTATCAACATTCTGCATCGCCTCGTGTCTTCATCTACCACCATAGCAACCAGAAGAAAGAAGGGACTAAAAAGGCCCCTCCTCCAGATCAAGGAAGACCACGAGCTTATTAGAGGGAAGGAGCTTACACAAATCTTCTTCTAGCCACCACCATCCTCCATGGACAACAAGCTTGAGAAGTAGTTGTTGACACTGAACACGATTCGCACGCGCTGGTGGTGAGCAAGATAACGGCATGACGCCAGACACCACAAAGACAAGACTACGTTTACACCTACCACTGCTATGTACAAGGAGGAGCCGACCACCTATTCCATCTTCCCGTCGGACAACGAAGCCACAAGAGAGAGAGAGAGAGAGAGAGAGAGAGAGAGAGAGAGAGAGAGAGAGAGAGAGAGAGAGAGAGAGAGAGAGAGAGAGAGAGAGAGAGAGAGAGAGAGGAGGAGGCAGAACTACCGAGACAACTCTCAAAGCAGCTCAACGACAGAGTGCATACAGAGTGTGCTCCCGCTTCCTTTGTAACTCGAATCTTGATCCAAGTAAGCACACAGGCGTTCCTCCCTGCCGACGTCAACCGACAGGTTTTTTTAGAGCACAGTACATAGATGCTCACATACATGCACATACACTCAACCCTATGGACGCACATACACACACCCTACACCTATGAGCACCTTCAAGATATAAAGCCCGCGCGCACAACATCATGATAGTAACGAGCTTGCCACAGACGCCTACATAGTCGATGGGAACATCTCCTCTCACTAAACGTACATCGTTGTAAGGAGTGAAATAAATCCAGGAATATGCGAACACCTGTACCAAGTTTAGGAGTTGAACCATGGTGGGTTGGTTCCACCACAAGGAACCTAACCCTTTGAGCTACGCTCAGCTTGCGTAAGGGCTATGTTTCGCCCATACCGATTCCAAATAAGAATCGCCTACACGTGGGCATTAGCGTAGGTCGGCCCAATAGGAAGCCCGTCGCGAATTTGTTTTTAAGTTTTTTTTCTTTTGGTTATCCACTATTTGTAGCCAAATTTTGCTCAGGTTTTCGATGGGGTTTCTCTACATTTTTTCCGTTTCCCTTTTTTCTTCGTTTTTGATCTTTTCTTTGGTTTTCTTCCTTTTCCCTTTTTCTTTTTCTTTATTTTTTCCTTGGTTTTCTTTGTTACTTTATTTTTTATTGTTTCTTTCTTTGGTTTTCATCGATTTTCTTAGGTTTTCTTTGTTTTTTTATTTATCCTTTTTTCTCTTTTTAATACATGACTAGAAATTTTCTAATACATGTTAAACATTTTTAAGTGCACATTGGAACATTTCTTTAATGGTAAAACATTTTGCTGAACATGCAAAAAATAAATACATTGCACAAACATTTTTTGAAAATGTCACAAACACATTTTTTAATCTTGTGAGAATTTTTTGGATCTAACATCTTTTAAATTAGCATCTTTCATACACATGATTAACATTTTATACTTTTTTATTCACATTGTACATTTTTCTTTTACATCAAAAACATTTTTTATACATGTTTCACATTTTTCAAATGCAAGATTAATCTTTTCTAATTTGATGTAAAGTGTTGTTTGTAATCATGTGTATTAAAAATAAAGCAAAAAATGCATTTTTTTTTTCTACCTATGTAACCATGCCACGACAATGCACCACCTATTTTTTCTATCCATGCAACCATACCATGTTAGAAAATCATGCATTTAAGTCAAAAAGTTATAATCTGTTGCATAAGTCTATTTCATGCAGTGTTGTCACATCTTCGCTTCATGGTTGTTAGTCATAAGTTATTTCTTTCCTTAGATTGTGAATTCTTATGGACATTATATGTGTTGAGAAATTGCAGCTTACCTACGTAGTTCATCCTTCACATTTTTATTAGAGATGACATTGGTTTAACTATAATTCAAAGGTTTTCCCTTTTTAGATATTTCATGCATTTTTATTATTTTCATGCTTCCATTTGCTTTCCATTAGATTTAGTTGTTTTTGAGCAACTATTTATGCATTTCTTTTAACAAGGTCCTACAACAATACGCGGGGCATCACCTGGTATATATTTAAGTAAGCGGTCTGAGTTAAATGCACATGCAAGCCATCCACATCATCAAGCGCACACAATCTTTCCACTGTCCACTTTTCACTTTCCACCAAATGCAAGTCCTCTACATCATCAAACACGTGCAAGTCCTCCACACCATCAACTTTTTTTATTAGTGATTCCATTTAAATGCACATGCAAGTCATCACCTCATCAAGCGGATGCAACCCTTCCTCTTCCCCCACATGCAAGCTCTTCACATAATCAATTTTAATTTTTAATTTTCCAGCATCAGATAATTGAATTTGAATGTCACGAGGCACTATAACATGGATCTACCCTCTATTTATCTATAGGTTTGCTAGCATTCATATGATGAAAATGTGGTCTAATATATTCTAACTTTATTTTTGATATTGTCACTGCTATAAATTTCCACAGCAACGAACGATGAGTTATCCCTCCGATCCATATTAATTCTTGCCGATTTAGTACAAAATCAACAACAAAATCAGCGGAAATTAATATGGATCACAGGGAGTAGTATACTTGAATGAATGAGCCCTTAAATAGAGAGAGTATCATAAATTTCTATTATGTAACTTTTATTTCTCAATGTGTGAGTTGGATCTGGGTTTGGAATTTCATGTAATGCATGGTGATCTTTTATGACCTTTCTAGTATGTTACATCGACAATTGACCATCTATCATCCCTCTGTAAAGACGAGCATAATGGTATTGTAAATTGTTCCGTAAAGAAACAATTTGCGCAAAAAATAGGCTACACTAGATCTACATAACCTAAAACAACTACAAATCATGCGACAATAACTTATAACAACTACATAACCTAAAACAACTAAAAATCATGCTACAATAACTTAAAACAACCACATAACCTGAAACAACTACAAATCATGCTATAATAACTTAAAATAACTAAATAACCTAAAGCGGCTAATAATCATGCTACAATAACTTAAAACAAGTACATAACCTAAAACAAATACAAATCCGGTCAAGCGTTGTGGATGTGGCTGTGGTGGGTGGCAGGGACCATGGTTGCAGTTGGTGTGGCGACGGGTGGCTGTGGTGGGTGAAGGCGGCGTGTGGCCGTGGGTTTAGGTGGCCATGGACGGCATGGGCTGCGGGAACAATGAAATGAGAGAGAGAGAGGTGCTTACCGGGTTGGAAGGCAAGGGCATGAGGACGACGGGGAGGGTGAGGATGATGGCGGCGACAGATGGTGAGAGTGATGGGGTTGACGGGGTGGACGAGGACGTTGGAGACGGTAGACGGCGAGGACAACGGTGGCGACGAGAGAGATGGGGGAGAAAGGAAATTTTGTGTGGATAAGGTGGAACCACCATGCGGGTGTGAGCGGTTATTTGTGGATAAGGCAATAACCTGGAGTGACGGATGGCACTAAGCGCCCGCCACAACTAATTTCAAGTGACGGGCGACACTAAGGGCCCGCCACAGATAAGACTTTGAACCTTAGCCTGCCACACTAAAGTCAATTTTTCAAATCATTTAAACTTAAAACTTTTTCTATGATTAATACACATCATCCAAATCCTCATGCTCAAATTTGATCACTTTTTGGATTGGTCTGCTATTTTCAAGGCATCAACTAATTTTTGAGTACTAGAAAGGGCAAAATGCTCTTTGCTAGGAAATAGCGTGCAAACGGATTCCGAAAGGGATGAAACTTGACATGGTGTATTCATTGGACCAATGTAGGGTGTGGTAAAAATATGAGAGTTACGAACAAAGCTTGATGAACCTCGTGTACAAACCGAACACTCTTCACTTAAGTGTCATGGTTTCTAAAAAAACCATAGCTTGCCGCAGTGAAGACAATTTTTAAATGATTTGAACTTAAGAACTTTTCCTATGGCTAATACACAACATGCAAAGCCCCATACTCAAAATTTTGCCACTTTTGAGTCAGCGTGCTATTTCTGAGGCATTAACTAATTTTTCGGACACTAAAAAGGGCAAAAAGCTTTGAGCACGCAAATGATCTCAGAAAGGGATGAAACCTGACATGATATCTTTATAATACCCCTATATGGTGTGGCCAAAATTTGACAGCGTTATGCTACTTCTTGAGCTTGCTTTGGTTTTTCCCTTGAAGAGGAAAGGGTGATGCAGCAAAGTAGAGACAAGTATTTCCCTCAGTTTGAGAACCATGGTATCAATCTAGTAGGAGACTGTAACATTCCAAATTTTTAATTTGGATTGTTATACACTAGATCATCATGCATAACATATTTTATTGCATTTTTTGCGATCCTAGAAATTCTACGCAACTCAAGGACCCACGGAGAGAGTTGGGGATTTTGTTATTTTCATATTTGGGTTTTCTCAAATTTTGAAAATAGGATCATTGGTTTTAATTATTTTTCTCTCCGAAAGATATTTCATATTAAAATATATGAGAGGAGATAATATGACTTCTCTAAAATAATTGAAATATTGGAGGAAAAATATTAAAATCAAATATTTGGATTTTATTGCAATTTTATTTGCATTAGAAAATTTGCACGTTTTCAAAATTGCATTTTAGGGCCAAGAAAATGTTCATCTCGTTCTAAATATTTTATTTAGACGGTGAAAATTTGTTTTGGCATTTTTAGATTTTTATTTTATTTTATTTTCTAGGTTTTATTTTCTGTTCGGCGGAATTGTTTTAAAAAAACTTCCAGCGCCCGACTGGGCCGAGGCCCAGCCGAGCCGGCCCATCTCCCCCGCGCCGCCGTCTCCCACCTGGAGACCGTGCGCCGCCGCTGCCGACTCGGACCGGAGTCCGAGCCGGACTCCTCCTCCCCCGCCGCCTTGCCCCCTCCTCCAAGCCGCCCCTCCCCCTCTTAAATTACCCCCCGGACCCCCGCCACCATCACCAACCCCGCCGCCCGCAGCCCCGCCCGCAGCCGCGCCGCCGCCTCTGCCGCGCTTCGCCGCCGCAGCTGCAGCGCCGCCGCAGCCGCCCCTCGCCGTCGCCCCGCCGCCGCAACCCCGCCGCCCGAGCCCCGCCTCGCCGGAGGTAACGCGCCGTTCGCCATCGCCGGTTTTCTCGGTTTATCTATTTAGCGGACGTTCGCCCGTATGTTCATTTTAACGAACGGTTTTCGTCATTTAACCACAAGAAGCGAACGTTCGTTCGTTTGCCTGTTCGTCGGTTTTTCTTTTTCTCGGATTTTTCACGATTATTTTCGATCGCGATTTCCGATCTGTTTTTCGTTTTAGTATAACTTTTTGCTCGTTTATCGGAATCAGGCGATTCAAGCGCCTAGAGTTTCGTCTCGAAACCCTCTTTCCGTTTAACCAACTCAAACAAGTTTTTGCTACTGTAAAATTTGACTTAGGTCCAGATTGGTAAACGAAGCTCGTTTCTCTCGCCGTTTGAGTTTCGTTGCTCTGTTCGATTTGATTCTTTTTGCAAACCGGAGTTCTTAAGTTGAACTTTCTGGTTAGATCTCTTATTTTGAGTTTTACCCATACACCCTTGCTTGATTGCTTATGTATGTATTGTTTGTTTGTGATAGAGTACCCGGAGTGCGAAGCGTGCTACTACGAGTCTCTAGGTTTCACGGATCATCAGCAAGGCAAGTAACACTCTGATCATATCCTTTCCATACCCAGTTTTTATGCATTAGTTTCATCCCCAAACAATTGCATGGTTAGGATCTGAATTAAATTGTGGGATGGGAAGTAGCTGAGGTAGTACCTACTCACCTGTTTATTGTCAAACCCTGGGAGTTACTTCTACGTTATGCTTATATTGCTATGCTATGCTCGTAGACGTGGATTGGGTTTGAGTGTATTCATGACAGATGTGAGTATTCTTAATTAATGGTTAACTTAAGGTGGCAACTTTAATACACATCTGGGTGGATTGAGGCACCTGGAGAATTCCAGTGATTGCCTGTATTTTTGGAAATCCCGGGGTACCGTGTGATTCTCCTATGGACCGCCACCCAGGCTCAAAGGGATCATGAGATTATTCATACTAGAAACTTCCGTGTGCAGCCACAAGCTATTATGGGCTCTAGCATAGTTGATTAAGTCGTGTGAACTCTTACAGTGGTAGACTAGCAGATGTAGGGGATGTAGGTGGTACGGTCTACCCATCGTAAGGTGCTAACGCTTCTGAAAGACTATGTCTCGGTCATCCGTTTCTCAAACACCTTGTAGTGCGAGAAATCTAACGGAGGCGATCGAGTCTTGTGGGGAAAAGTGCACAAACCTCTGCAGAGTGTATAAACTAATCATGGTTAGCCGTGTCCCTGGTTATGGACATCTTGAGTATCTGGTTCTTGGATTATCGTGTTGATCTCATCATGTTACTTAAATAATTTGTTGGGTTGTTAATGATTACTTTTAATTGGGATTGAGAGGGGGTTTACCTTCTCAATATTTTTCAACCAACTTTGTAGTTAAATAAAATTTATTCCTTTGTTGTAGGGAAAAATTGGCTTTTCGCAAAACTGTAACCATAGAGCTTTCTACCAGCCAAATATGCATGTAGTGATAGCATTATTCTATTCATTACTCTCTATGTGTTACTTTGCCAGCATATTCCATGTGCTAGCCCGTTTTCGGGCTGCAACGTATCATGTTGCAGACTTTTCAGACGTCGAGTAAGGAGCCTTAGGTCGTGGTCTTATACTCAGTGATGCCGTTGGAGTTGATGGACTCACTTTATCTTCCAAGCCTTCCGCTGTTATCGTTTTAGATGGCCTTAAGCCATATTTATTGTAATAAGTTCTCTCTTGAGACAATTCGATGTAATAAGTGTGTGATTGCTACTCTGTTATAAATCCTTCAAGTACTGTGCGTGTCAGCATTACCGATCCAGGGATGACACTGATGCACAGAGACTAGACTGTTTGAAGTCTGGTCGCTACAGAGACAACGCGCAAATCACCAATACCTAGACAAACAATCAAACAACTTGCACCCAACACGATAAAGGGGTTGTCAATCCCTTCACAGTTACTTGCAAAAGTGAGTTCTGATAGAGATAGATGAAACTAAACAAACGATAAAGTAAATATTTTTGGTATTTTTGGTTTAAAGATCAGAAAGTAAAAGATTGCAAAATAGTAGATCGGAAACTAATATGATGGAAATAGAAGATCAGAAACTTATATGATGGAAAATAGAAGATCGGAAACTTATATGATGGAAAATAGACCCGGGGCCATAGGTTTCACTAGAGGCTTCTCTCGGGATAGCAAATAATACGGTGGGTGAACAAATTACTGTCGAGCAATTGATAGAAAAGCGCAAAGTTATGATGATATCTAAGGCAATGATTATAAAATATAGGCATCACGTCCGTGTCAAGTAGACCGAAACGATTCTGCATCTACTACTATTACTCCACACATCGACCGACTCCTGCCTGCATCTAGAGTATTAAGTTCATGAAGAACAGAGTAACACATTAAGTAAGATGACATGATGTAGAGGAATTAACTCAAGCAATATGATGGAAACCCCATCTTTTTATCCTCGATGGCAACAATACAATACGTGCCTTGCTGCCCCTACTGTCACTGGGAAAGGACACCGCAAGATTGAACCCAAAACTAAGCACTTCTCCCATTGCAAGAAAAACCAATCTAGTTGGCCAAACCAAATCGATAGTTCGAAGAGAATTACAAAGATATCAAATCATGCATATAAGAATTCAGAGAAGATTCAAATAATATTCATAGATAAGATGGTCATAAATCCACAATTCATAGGATCTCGACAAACACCGCAAAAGAATATTACATCAGATAGATCTCCAAGAACATCGAGGAGAACATGGTATTGAGAATCAAAGAGAGAGAAGAAGCCATCTAGCTACTAGCTATAGACTCAGAGGTCTGAGGTAAACTACTCACGCTTCATCAGAAGGGCAATAGAGTCGATGTAGAAGCCCTCCGTGATCGAATCCCCCTCCGGCAGGGTGCCAGAAAAGGCCCCTAAATGGGATCTCACAGGTACAGAAGGTTGCGGGGGTGGAAAAGTGTTTTCGTGGCTCCCTCCGGTGGTTTGGGAATATATGTGAATATATAGGCGAAAGAATTAGGTCAGGGGAGTCACAGGGGGGGCCACAAGGCAGGAGGACGCGCCTACCCCCTGGGCGCGCCCTCCACCCTTGTGGCCGCCTCCTGGCTCCTCCGACTTCATCTCCAAGTCTCCTGGGTGTCTTCTGGTCCAAGAAAAATCATCGCGAAGGTTTTATTTCGTTTGGACTCCAGTTGGTATTCCTTTTCTGCAAAACTCTAAAACAAGGAAAAATATAAACTGACACCAGGCTCTAGGTTAGTCCTGAAAATAATATAAAATAGCATAATAATGCATATAAAACATCCAACACAGATAATATAATAGCATGGAACAATAGAAAATTATAGATACGTTGGAGACGTATCATGTTACAACAAAAACTTTATGCTCTTCATGTACAAAATATAGACTTTCCCACGAAGTATCACCCTTTCGAACGAAAATCGTCGCCTATCACACAGTACTCCATTTTTCAAATCATTTGGACTTCAAACTTTCCCCTCAGTAAGACACACCATCCAAAACCCATGCTCAAATTTTAGCACTTTTTGAGTTGGTTTGCTATTTTTGAAGCATTAAATGATTTCCCGGCAAGTAGAAAGGGCAAAAAGCTCTGAGCGTGCAAACGAGCTCAAAGTTGGATGAAACTTGACATGGTGTGTTCACATGACCCCTTTGTGTTGTGGTAAAAATTTGAGAGCATTACGGAAAAACTTGATGTACCTCGTAATCTCGTATACAAACCGGACACTCTCCCGCGAAGTGCCAAGCTTTCCAACCGTCGTCTTCCACACACTAATCCATTTATTCAAATAATTTGGACTTTAAAAAAATCGATACACTCCATCCAAAGCCCCATGCTCAATTTTGAGACTATCCTAGGTTTAGTAAATATGATTTTCTGAGGATTTTTTGGACTTAAGAGATATGTGTGAACCGCCCGCCACTGCAAACTTCTATTTTTTTTGAAAAAAATCACGGGCTGCTGAAATATTGCTGTGGTAGGCATAAGTTTCGCCCGGCATTGTTGCGAGACAAATAAGTGGAGGGTACTTTTGGAAGGGCCCTCCACTGCTTGCTTTGATCACCCAGGAAAATTTGAAAGAGTTTACGAGTGGCGGGTCACTAATTCGGCCCGCCACTGCTGTGGTACGTTTAGTGGCGGGTAGTATTTTTACCCGCCACTGCTACTTTTCCAGAAAAGCTATGGCGGGTGCCTGACTGTGCCTGCCACTAATTTGATCCCACCTATAAGCCTTTTCCCATAGTGGGCCAGTGGTACAGGGCAGTGCTGGAGCAGTTGCACATGTTATTATGCTAATAACCAGTACACTCGCTGGTGATAGTGGTTGTACTGCTTGACCTCCCGGCAACACCCTTGACTTGTGCGGTTGAACCTGGAGATCAGGCAAATAGCACCAATGGGACATGGGGAGGTTGTACCACTTTTCAGAGCGGTTGTAATGCTCCCATACGAATTTCTGCATAACGGCTGGATTGAGGGGACTATTTAAGGAGGTGGTTTTTCCACCTCCCACCTACCTCTTGCCTCTCTCTCTGCTCCATTAATGCCCAAAGCTTATTGTTGCCCGATCTCCTTCTCTAGCCAACCAAACTTGTTTATTTACTAGGTATTGAGGGAGGAGACCTAGAACTGCACTTCCACCGAAAGAAATTTGTTTCCCCGTACATTTCTTGTGGATCTTGTTACTCTTGGGTGTTTGAAAACTTAGACGAAAAAGGTCACCTTAGAGTCACAATCCATTATGGTGAAGCTTCGTGCTGGTGTTTGATACGTCTCCAACGTATCTACTTTTTCTCATGCTTTTCCTCTTGTTTTGGACTCTAATTTTAATGATTTGAATGAAACTAACCCTGGACTGACGCTGTTTTCAGCAGAACTACCATGGTGTTGTTTTTGTGCAGAAATAAAAGTTCTCGGAATGGAACGAAACTTTGCGAGGATTTTTTATATCAATAATAAGAATTTCTAGAGCCAAGACCCACCAGAGAGGGGCCCCTGGTTGGGCACAACCCACCAGGGCGCGCCCCCTCTCCTGGCGCGCCCAGGTGGGATGTACCCACCTGGTGGCCCCGCTGACGACTCCCCTGATACTATAAAATCACATTATTCCGGAAAAAAATCAGGGAGAAAGAATTATCATGATCCATGAGACGGAGCCGCCGCCAAGCCCTGTTCTTCCTCGGGAGGGCAAATCTGGAGTCCGTTTGGGGCTCCGGAGAGGGGGATCTTCGTTCTTCGTCATCACCAACCCATCTCCATCGCCAACTCCATGATGCTCCCCACCGGGAGTGAGTAATTCCTTCGTAGGCTCGCTGGTCGGTGAGGAGTTGGATAAGATTCATCATGTAATCGAGTTAGTTTGTTAGGGCCTGATCCCTAGTATCCACTATGTTCTTAGATTGATGTTGCTATGACTTTGCTATGCTTAATGCTTGTCACTTTGGGCCCGGGTATGAATTCATCATTATATCCATGTTTTAGATCCGATATTGCAAGTTATAGTCACCTACTACGTGTTATGATCCGGCAACCCCGGAGTGACAACAACCGGGCCCACTCCCGATGATGATCGTAGTTTGAGGAGTTCATGTATTCACTATGTGTTAATGCTTTGTTCCGGTTCTCTATTAAAAGGAGGCCTTAATATCCCTTAGTTTCCAATATGGACCCCGCTGCCACGGGAGGGTAGGACAAAGTTCTTTTAATAAAGCACGTATGACTATTTACGGAATACATGCCTACATTATATCGATGAACTGGAGCTAGTGCCGTATCGCCCTAGGTTATAACTATCACATGATGAATATCATCCAACAAGTCACCGATCCAATGCCTACGAATTTATTTATATTGATCTTGCTGCGTTACTATTACTATCATCACTGTTACACTTGCTACAAAATTACTGTTATCACTGTTACTTTTACCGTTGCTGTTGTCACTACTATCAAAACTATCATATTACTGTGCTACTGATTACTTGTTGCAGATAATTAATCTCCAGGTGTGGTTGAATTGACAACTCAGCTGCTAATACCTTCAAATATTCTTTGGCTCCCCTTGTGACGACTCTATAAATTTGGGTTGAATACTCTACCCTCGAAAACTGTTGCGATCCCCTATACTTGTGGGTTATCAAGACCTTTTTCTAGCGCCGTTGCCGGGGAGCATAGCAATATTTGTTGAGTCACTTGGGATTATTATCATATTATCACTATGAAGAATCTGAAGGATCCTAACCCTAAGATATTTCCCTCACGTACGAGGAGAGGTAAGAAACTGCCATCCAGTTTTGCTTTAGATTCACCTTCTGTTATGAGTAATCTTGCAACACCACCACATGCTATGAATTCTAATATGTCGCAAGTTATTGATGATGCTACTTTTACTATGAATGACGTTTATGATGATGCTAGTACCTTGCTTGATAATGATGATGTGCCACTTGGTGATTTTCTTGATGAACAAATTGCTAGAGTAATACAACATGATGTTGTTGAATCTGATGATGAACTTGAAACTGAAACTCCTGAAATACCTGCTAGAACTAGCGTTCCTAGATATGAATTGCCTAAGGTACCGGAAGGTTATGTTATGAGTGAAGAAGCAACTAGAGATATTCTTGCTTGTAAGGATAGAGATGATCTAGAGAAATTACTATGCAAGTATAAAGAAAAATCTCTGAATGCTAGAATGAAATGTGATCCTAAGTTTGCTACTTCACCTATCTGTATTGCTGATAAGGATTATGAATTCTCTGTCGACCCAGAGTTAATTACTTTGATTGAATCTGATCCTTTCCATGGTTATGAAACTGAAACTGTTGTGGCACATCTTATGCTATGACTTTGCTATGCTTAATGCTTGTCACTTTGGGCCCGGGTGCCATGAACTCAGATCTGAACCGTTTATGAATTCATCATTATATCCATGTTTTAGATCCGATTTTGCAAGTTATAGTCACCTACTACGTGTTATGATCCGGCAACCCCAGAGTGACAACAACCGGGCCCACTCCTGGTGATGACCATAGTTTGAGGAGTTCATGTATTCACTATGTGTTAATGCTTTGTTCCGGTTCTCTATTAAAAGGAGGCCTGAATATATCTGAGTTTCCAATATGGACCCCGCTGCCACGGGAGGGTAGGACAAAAGACATCATGCAAGTTCTTTTAATAAAGCACGTATGGCTATTTACGGAATACATGCCTACATTATATTGATGAACTGGAGCTAGTGTCGTATCGCCCTAGTTTATAACTGTCACATGATGAATATCATCCAACAAGTCACCGATCTAATGCCTACGAATTTATTTATATTGATCTTGCTGCGTTACTATTACTATCATCACTGTTACACTTGCTACAAAATTACTGTTATCATTGTTACTGTTACCGTTGCTACTGCCACTACTATCAAAACTATCATATTACTGTGCTACTGACTGCTTGCTGCAGATAATTAATCTCCAGGTGTGGTTGAATTGACAACTTAGCTGCTAATACCTTCAAATATTCTTTGGCTCCCCTTGTGTCGAATCTATAAATTTGGGTTGAATACTCTACCTTCGAAAACTGTTGCGATCCCCTGTACTTGTGGGTTATCAGTGTTGGGAGCCTCCAAGTAAGTTTTGGGGAAAACCCCAACCATGTTTGTAAACATTCTAGTTGCCGACTTCAAGGGCATCGCTAGTGGTTTCGTGGCACCTTGCATTGTGAGAGGGCATGCGGAGACTAGGGTGAGTCGTTGGGACGCTTGGGGAGCGTTGTGCCTTCACACCCCTCCAACGGAGACGCACCTCCCCCAAAGGAGGGAACTTCATAAACACATCCACACCTTCATCGTCTCCATTTGCGGTTATCTCGCACCTTTACTTTGTGGTTACTCTTGCTTGCTTGTGTTGTTGTTCATGTCATATAGGTTGTCCACCTAGTTGCATATCTAGACAACCTATGTTTATTCTTGAGCCTAAAATTTGTAAAAGGTGTTAAAAATTGTTATTCGCCTAATCACCCTCTAGTCAACCATACCAATCCTTTCAATTTGTATAAGAGGCATGTCTCGTTATTAAGAGATTTACTGCCTAAAGAGTATGGCCGACGATGAGGCAGATGGTGGTCAACAACACATACCTCCTCAACAACACCAACAACAAGTTGTTGTCCTCGTCATCGTGGATAACACCGCTATGTCGAGAGATGTTTCGAATGTGCCCATGGACACACTTAAAACATCAATATTGGACGTTGTCAAAAAGTTGTTGAAGGAATTCTTAGTGGGCTTGCCTACCGCCGCCACCATTGCCGAGAAGGTAGTTGATGCTTCCTCCTCAAGTGTGGATGTTGACTCTACAAAGGATGTAACTAGTAGCTTGGGGTCCAATCCTTCCCAAGGGAAAAACGGGTCGGGCATCGATGTCAAGGTTTAGCTCGGCTCGGCTCATGCATTCCCCCAACCTGCATTGAGGCGAGGCGAGGCATGGCGAGGCGGGCGGCTGAGGAGGAGCACGCAGGAACCACTTCTCTTCTCAAGCTCCAATAGCATGTGAAGGAGAATCCTTATAAGGAGGTCCAACTCCTATTTCAGTAGCGGTATGGGACTAAACTTCCCACATGGGTCCTTAGAGATTTTCTGAAATTGTTAGATGGGCCTAAGGCCCACCCTATATTTCAACAGGGTTTGGGAGGGGGGAGCGTTAAACTATGCTTCTGTTTCTCCTTGATCATATGGGCCAACATAGCGCTACCATGGATGAAACCACACTTCCATTTAGCAATGGTCTTTTATTTAAATTTTATTTTTTTGCATTCTGAACTATACACAAATGTTCCACCAAACTAAGAAGACAACTTCAGATAAGAAAAGGGAGGCCGAAACTTTGTTTGGCAAATATCACTAGTATACTAACCCGTAGGCCAATTAATCTATAGGCATGTCCACATCCTCGCACCGAACTTGCACTGGGAGAACACATGGTTGTGGTCTTCCCTAGCCTGGTTGTGAAAGCACACACAATGTAGATCCTCCGTGACATTCCAGTTCTTATTTAGCACAAATTCCTCTTTGAGTGAAGATATTCATCTGGTTTCTAAATAGAGGTATAATCTTAAGTAGAAATAACCTGGCACACTACAATTGGCAAAGTAGCAAGACATGTGTCTTTTGGCAACATGAGAGTCTATTAAACACCTATTTTTTAGTCTAAGTTTGCTCGTGCAGTGTGGTCCATACTTCAAGTAGATTCTAATCTTTACCCCCCACGTAGTGCATGTAATATGTTTGAAAATTGGCCGTTGGGTATCGACAACAAAATTCTGCACATATTCTTGCGGGGCTGGCTCCCTTTTGTTGCCCATCGTGCTTATCAGGAATGATGTATTTTTTAATAATAAACGTGTTTCATTTCCTGTGCAAGTTATTCATGCATGTACACGATGACTCCATACCTGGTCTATCCTGCAGAGGCCAGCGAAAAGAGTACCTTTTTATGATGGCGTCTATCCGGCTGGGGCACACGGACAGGTAGGTTTTCTCCCTTCATGGATAATGGTGTAATCTCTGGTCACGACCTACCCCACCTTAGGTTGGACTTTTTTATTATTGTTGTAACATGATAGTATTTTATTTTTGGTTGTGCTGGACGTGTTGATTATGATCGTACTACGCAGAGGCCGCACATTTTTTTAATGTGGTCGTATCACCTCGATACATCAATTGAATCAAATGTCCTTTACCGAAACATTGTGAAAGAGGATTAGTGGCATGCAAGGGCTGGGCACCCAGATTGTGGCCTGCGGTTGCGCGCCAAGAATCTAGAAGTCATTTGTGTATATAACTGTTTGCTCTATTCATTATTTGTGTAATGCATTTATAAACCGGAGGGGGGGCTGGCTGCCCATAAGACACCAGGGCGCGTCCCCCTCTGGCGCGCCCTGGTGGGTGCTGGGGCCCTGGGGCTTCGCTGACCCTAACTCCGACGCTACAAAATCCTATTTTTCCAGAAAAAATAGGAGAGGAAGTTTCATCGCATTTTACGATACGGAGCCGCCGCCACCTCTTGTTCTTCATCGGGAGGCCAGATCTGGAGCCCATTCGGGGCTCCGGAGAGGGGGATCTTCAGTCTTCGTCATCACCAACCATCCTCCATCACCAATTTCATGATGCTCCCCACCGGGAGTGAGTAATTCCTTCGTAGGCTCGCTGGTCGGTGAGGAGTTGGATGAGATTCATCATGTAACCGAGTTAGTTTTGTTAGGGCTTGATCCTTACTATCCACTATGTTCTGAGATTGATGTTGGTATGACTTTGCTATGCTTAATGCTTGTCACTAGGGCCCGAGTGCCATGATTTCATATCTGAACCATTTCTGTTTTCACCATTATATCTATGTTCTAGATCCGATCTTGCAAGTCATATGCACCTATTACGTGTTATGATCCGTAAACCCCAGGGTGACAGTAATTGGGATACTTTCCGGTGATGACCGTAGTTTGAGGAGTTCATGTATTCACTATGTGTTAATGCTTTGTTCCGGTTCTCTATTAAAAGGAGGCCTTGATATCTCTTGGTTTCCTTATGGACCCTGCTGCCACGAGAGGGTAGGAAAAAACATGTCATGCAAGTTCTTTTCCATAAGCACGTATGACTATTTACATAATACATGCCTACATTATATTTATGAACTGGAGCTATTCCTGTGTCGCCCTAGGTTATGACTATTATATGATGAATATTATCCAACGAATTCACCGATGCAATGCCTATGAGTTTTCCACATATTGCTCTTGCTAAGTTACTATTGCTATTGCTACTGTTACAACTACTACAAAATTGTTACTGCTGTTACCGTTACCACTGCTATCGTTACTACTACTATCAAAATATCATATTACTGTGCTACTGATCACTTTGCTACAGATATTTAATCTCCATGTGTGGTTTATTGACAACTCAACTGCTAATACTTACACTCCCCTTGTGTCGAATCTATAAATTTGGGTTGAATACTCTACCCTCGAAAATTGTTGCGATCCCCTATACTTGTGGGTTATCAAGACCTTTTTCTAGCGCCGTTGCAGGGGAGCATAGCTATATTTGTTGAGTCACTTGGGAATATCTATTTATCATTATGAAGAATCTAAAAGATACAAGAACCAAGATCGTTCCCTCTAAGACGAGGGGAGGTAAGGAATTGCCATCTAGCTCTGCACTTGATTCACCTTCTGTTTTGAGTAAACTTGCAACACCACCACATGCTATTAATCCTGATATGTCATAAGTTATTGATGATGCTAATTCTACTATGAATGATGTTTATGATGATGCTAGTACCTTGCTTTATGATAAGGAAAACATTCTAATTAAGCCGGATGATTTCTCACGACCCCAAGCCGTCTCGCGGTGTTGACACGCGTCCCGTGGGACCGATCATCCACCCACCGCGCAATCTTATCTTCTATCCAAACCCAGTCGTCCTCATCCTCTCGATGTGCCCGAGCTCCTTTCTCCGCATCCCCTCTGCAGCCTAGCTCCCCCCCCCCCCTGCGAGTGCCTCCTCACTCTGCCCATGACCTCTCCCTCCCGGTTGGCAGAGCTGCTGCTGCTACAAGGCAGCTGGTGCTGCAACCATGGACGGTGACGCAAGGCGGCGCCGCTCGACGCACATCTTGATTTCTCATGGTCTGGTCGACGATGCGAGGGTCCTGCGGGGTGCTGCAGGTTGACGGTGTTGCAAGGCGGCGCCGCTTGCCGCGCTGCTGCAATCGAGAGGCCAAGGGAGAGGAGTTGCGCAACATCAACAAGCTCACCGTGCGGTGGTGCTGTGCTCCAGGCTGGCCGGCGGGCTGCAACAGCCGGTGAAGTAGAGACGGACTAGCCGATGTTGCGATGAACCATCATCGGGACTGCCGAAGCTGCAATGAAGCGCCGCGGGGTCGTCGGAGTTTCGTCGGGATTGCAATGAAGCCCCGCTGGAGCTGCAAGGAAGTGCCTTGGGGTCGTCGGAGCTTTGGCGGAGTTGCAATGAAGCACCGTGGAGTCGCCGGAGCTTCGTCGGGGTTGCAATTAAGCCTCGCCGGAGATGCAATGAAGAGTCACCGGAGTTGCAATGAAGCACTACCAGAGCCGTTGAAGCTTCGTCGGGGTTGCAATGAAGATCTGTGGCGCTGCAATGGCGCGTTGTCGGTACTGCAGGGAACTACCATGGAGCTGCGGCATAGTGCCATCATGGGAGCGCCTAATCGTGCGGCTGGGAGGATCTGATCCGACGTCTTTGGAGGCGGCTTAATTTTGGCTAAAATCAGTCGGCTAATTGGTAGCAATGGCTTTATAATAATGTGCCACTAGGTGAATTTCTTGATGAACAACTTGCTAGAGCTAAAGATATTGAGAATGCTGAAACTGATGAAATTACTGAAACTGGTGAAGTCTTTGAAACTGAGAATTATGAAACACCTATTAGACCTAGCTCTCCTAGAATTGAAATGCCTAAGATACCTGAGGGTTATGTTATGGATGAAGAGGTAGCTAGAGACTTTCTTTCTTGCGAGGATAGAGATGATCTAAAGAAACTACTAGCCAAGTTGAAAGAAAAATCTTTGAATGCTAGAATGAAATGTGATCCTAAGTTTGCTACTTCACCTATATTTTTTCCTCATAAGGTTGAATCTGATCCTTTCCATGGCTATGAAACTGAAATTGTTGTGGCACATCTTACTAAACTAAATGATACAGCCACCCTATTTGCTCATGATGAGAAAAATTGCTACTATTAAATTCTCAAGTTATTTACGTTCTTATTAAAGGGTGATGCTAAGATATGGTACAATACTCTTTCTCCTGGTTGTGTGCGTAGCCCTCGGGATATGATTTATTACTTCTTTGAAAATATTTTTCTGCTCATAAGAAACAAGCTGCCTTACAGGAAATATTTAACTTTGTGCAAATTGAAGAAGAGAGACTCCCACAAGCTTAGGGGAGGCTTCTCCAATTACTTAATGTTTTGCCTAATCATCCTCTTAAGAAAAATGAAATACTTCATATCTTTTATAATGGACTAATCAATGCTTCTAGGGACTTCCTAGATAGTTGTGCTGGTTGTGTTTTCAGGGAACGAACTGTTGAACAAGCTGAGAAATTATTGAATAATATATTGAAAAATTATGATGATTGGACTCTTCCTAAACCACCGCCTAAACCCACTCCGAGGAAGAGGGGTATCTTATTTCTCAGTCCCGGAGATATGCAAGAGGCAAAGAAATGTGTGAAGGAAAAAGGTATTAAAGGTGAAGATGTTAAAAATTTACCACCTATTGAAGAAATGCATGGTCTTGACACATCACCACCACAGGTGGTAGAGGTAAATTCTTTATTAAAGTTTGATGAAGGTGACATCCCTTACAATAAACATCCTAGACAATGCCTTTATGAATTCGACAATTACATTAGAAAACAAGATCACTTCAATGCAAATGTTATGAAACAACTGAAACAAAATTCTGATATAATTGCTCGCTTGAGTGACTTGTTATTTAGAATCACTAATGATGTTAGAGGTGTAGGAAAACATGCCTCTATGGTTCAAACCTAGTTAGAACAAGTTGCTAAATCTCAAACAGAACTACTTGGTGAAATAAATAATAATATGAATGATTATGCTGTTGGAGTAGTAACTAGATGAGGTAAAATGACTCAGGAACCACTTTATCCTAAGGGACATACTAAAAGAATTGAACAAGAATATCATAGAATTAACACTGATGCACCTAGTCCTTCTAAAAGAAAGAAGAAAAATAAAAATAATAGGACTTTGCATACCTCTAGTGAACCCGAAATAGAAAAACCTTCTGAAAATAATAATGATGTCTCTATCTCAGATGCTGAAACTCAATCTGGTAATGAAAATTTATCTAGTGATAATGAAAAAGATAATGATGATGTTCATGAAGATACTCACCAGACAATGATAAAAAACCAAATAATGATGTTGAGATAGAACCTGCTGCTGATCTTGATAACCCACAACGTAAAAATAAAAGATATGACAAAAGAGACTTTATTGCTAGAAAACATGGTAAAGAAAGACAACCATGGGTTCAGAAACCCATGCCCTTTCCACTTAAACCATCTAATAAAAAAGATGATGAAGAATTTGAACGCTTTACTGAAATGCTTAGGCTAGTCTTTTTGCGCACTCGCTTGACTGATATTTTAAAGATGGCCTCTTATGCAAAATACATAAAAGGAATTGTTACTAATAAAAGAAAAATACCTGAATCTGAAATCTCCACCATGCTTGCTAATTATTCTTTTAAGGATGTAGTACCTAAAAAACTTGGAGATCCAGGAATACCAACTATACCATGCTCTATTAAAGAAATTATGTCAAAACCGGAGAGTTGCTGGACGTACCACGATGGCGTCCGGGCCGGCGACAACGTCCCCCGCGACGAGGATGGGAGCACTCTTCCGGAGCTGGCGGCGAAGAGCCTGTGAACGACTATGGAGCGGGCGCGGCGGCGGAGCTGCGAGCCGGACGGCGCGGAGGAGAAAGAACAGAGAAGAGAGCAAATGGATCCGGCAGTTCGGGGGAAGGGGGATTTTGTGCAATTTGGGATGGGGTCGGGTCCGACGTGGCGGGCGTCCCCGGACGCCCCATATCCATCCCATATTTGGGCTGGATATGGGTGGTGTCGGTCAGCCCGGGCGTTTGAAAGCCATTTGAGAGGCCCGTCTAGGTCAAAAAATCGTGACTGGACGACTGCCCGGGCGTTTAAGACAGGTTAGAGAGGTTTGGTTTTAGATGCTCTTACTGCCTAAAATAAGAGGCACAAGAGGAGAAATGACCTGGTGAAAAAAATCTATCCGGCGGAAGCGGAACGCGAGCCGCTCGGCGCGCGCAATTCACATCCGACGGCATCCGGATCCTTCGGATTTTAGCCTTTTTTTTTCTTTTCAAAACCATCTTCTTCTATGACCAACAAATATATGAGCAAGTCACATAAAACAAACAGGCACAGCAACGCGATCATGGCCAAGTAAATCACTAAAACTGGAAGAAGACAAGAGTCATGATGTATTCAGCTAGGGCGAGTTTGGTTGCCTGCATCGAGCCCAACCAGGCTCGTGTGGTGCAGCATCTTTTCGGACCTCAGTTGATTGGTTCCCCGCATACACTATTGAGCCCGCATAGCACGGTTCTTAAAGCACCCCTGGGCCTGGCCCATTGGGAACGGCCGAATCGGCAGTTTTCCGAGAGTCAGGCCCGAGCGATGCTTCGAGGCGCACGTGGGTGGCTCTCTGGAGATGTGTGTCTCAAGTTAATCCCCCTCTCTCTCCCTAATCCTCAATTCCCTCTCTCTCCCTCTACTCCACTGCGATCCCGTCCATCGGCGCCCGCGGCGACGGCGATGACAGGTGCAGCCGAGAGCCAGATGTCGGACGCCGGCCCCTGCTCCTCGCCGCGCACGACCTCCGGCACCATGAACGCCGGCGTGCCGCCCATCGGGAGCAGGGAGTCCACGGCCCTCGCGCAGCCGAAGTCCGTCAGCCTGGCGCGACCGTCGAGGAAGAGCTGGTACTCGCTGCACTCCAGCCTCCTGGCCACATCCCCGGCGTAGGCCCGGATGGCGGACTCCGGGAGGCAGCCTCCGTTCCTGACGGCCTCGTCGGCGAGCGAGCCGCCGGGCGCGACCTTGAGGAAGAGCTGGTACTTGCCGCTCTCCGCGGCGCGGGAGCAAAGGCAGGGGATGATGTGCGGCGAGCAAAGCCCGCTGAGCACGCTGCCATCACACTCCAGCTGCGCTGCGCCACCGGCGGACTTGACGGACAGGAGCTTCCCGAAGGCCTCGTCGGACGTGAGCCAAACAACAGTGCCATACGCGCCGCGGCCCAGCATGCGGATCCGCCTGAGTTGCTTCACCACGGCGACATCCATCGTTGGTCTTCGGTGTTCCGGTTGGATTGATTCTGAGCTAACTTTGTATGGTTGCCCGCATACAAGCGGAAGGCGTGTTTGATTCCGCCTGAGTCAGCTCAAGCTCGTCCACGACCGCGGCGAGCCGGGCGCGGCCACGGCCACAGCATCGAGCCGGGCACGGCAACGGCCACGACAGCGAGTCGGGCGCGTCCACGATCGACGGGAGCTGGTGGTGGGCACGATGGGCAATGGAAGCTCCGGCGCGCTCAAAGTATTTGACAAAATGTCAAGCCCAACCTGATGGCCATTAATTTTTGTTGTTAACGCTGGTAATCATATGCATGTATGCAACCAAACGCCGGATGAAAATTACATTTCGATGACAAGACCCCAATGCAGGCAACCAATCAACCGGTCATCTATATTTTTGACCCTGTTTTTGCTTACCCACGCCCTGCTCAGCCTAACTCATTTTTCCCCTCTGAGCCAGCCCGGTAGCGAAAGCAACCAAACACGCCTCTAGAATCTTTTGGTGATCATGCATGAGAATCCAGCATCAGCTGGGTAATATCGGAGGCCATGACGGACAAGAAGTAGGCGTTCTGGTTCTCCTTATCTATGGGGTTCCTCTTGGCGACTCCCTCTATCAAGATGAGGTCGCACAAAGACGGAACGTCAGACTCTGCCGCATCTAAAAACTTCTTGGAAGCATCGGCGGCGCGCCCGCCGCGGATGTCGTCGAGCCCACGCTGCACCATGTCCTTAATCTCTTTGTAGTCGGAGAGACAACTGCCCAGATTTTTGACGAGGTCGGCGATGATGAGCTCCGTGGACGTTATGTTGGCGACGGTAAGGCTTGCCGCGGCCGCCGCTAGCCCGCGGGCGTCCGTGGCGGAAGAGACCATCGGGTCGGCTGAAAGCGAGCGCACGCAGAATTCGTACTCGACGTGCAATGTGAAGTTGGGGTTGTGGGCGAGTGCAGCGCATGTGGTGTTGATGATGGGTGTAGGGCTGACGGCCACGGCGAGGCCATGAGGGGCGGCGAGGAGTAAGAGGAGGAGGACGATCTGCTACGTCGCCATCGCTATCAAGACAATACGTCTTTGTGCTGCCGTATTTATGGTAGTTAGAAGGGATCCCTCCCAATGGAACGAGTCAACGAGACGACGAACACACAATCTGTCCAGGTTCAGACAACTCACAGTGGAGGTAACATAGGTAGTAACATCACACATATCTAGGTTAAATAGATGATGTGGCATGCAATAAATGAAGAAAGAGATGAAAGTGGTAACATAGCTAGTTACTATTAGTATGAGTAACATCACACATGTTCTACTATCTTTTCAGTTTTGTCATGTCAGTCTTTACGTAACTTTAAAACATGGGACAACAGTGAAAGATGTCACAGAGTACTAGAGTAAGTACTGATGACATGGTTTTCTCGCAAGCAGAGATCATGAAGAGTTCGTTGTAAAATGTTACATCGATACAGTCTTCATCTTTTCTCCATGTGATTTTCGATTTAAATTAAGGGTTTTGTGTAACACACAATGTGGTGGCACAGTTAGTTGGAATTTGTTCAAACTAGTTACTGTGGCGAATTCTATAACAAGGGCTAAGTATGTTGACGCTTTAGAAGCGACAAAGAAGATGTTGAATCATATAGTTCATTCATGAACTTAGTATGGTTCCAAGATGGCTTCTGACAATGGGACACTACTGCAGGTAGTTGCTCCATAACTCAGTCTGAGGAATCCAGGTTCGACCTGTGATTCACATACATACAAAGCCAAGTCCACACAAAATATGAATTTTGTGAAAACGTGAAAACGCGAGGACATGCAAAGATACACACGGATCTCAAGTCGTTAGATATGTTGGACATCAGGCTATACCACAAGCGAAGCATATTTACACCGGTGTGCCACAGGTGTGAAGTGCATTAGCATTAACTAGATTATTGACTAGTGCAAGTGGGAGTCTGTAGGAGATATGCCCTAGAGGCAATAATAAATGATATTATTTATCTCCAAGTTCATACTTATGTTTATGTTCCATGCTATAACTGCTATGGTTCTCGAGTCTGCAATAACACGAGGCTCGGAGGAAGACTCATATGCACGTGTGGAACAATAAACGGTAAGAAGTATTCTTAGTCTGGCCTCTAAGACTAGCTCAAGTGTTGCATGATGGTTCTGTTTTCCTGATCATGGGCATGTCAATGCCAGCAACTTTGAGGGCACAATGTTAAGATAACGTTTGTGTTGAATCGACCCGGATTGATGTTATGCTATGAGATACATTCGTCACAAGTTAATGGTTTATAACACAGGGATAGTTAATGTTTGCATAATTCCTTAGACCATGAGAGTATCGAGTTTCTTCATGCTTGCTTCATGAACTTTGGGGTTTGTTAAACGTCATCCGTAACTGGATGGCTATTACGGCGGCTTACGGGTTCATGGGAAAGTATGTTAATTAACTTGATAGCTCGAGATTGGGATTTGCTCCTCCGACGATGGAGAGATATACTCGGGCCCTCTCGGTGTTACGGTGTCCATCATCGTCTGGCCAGGCACTTTGTGATTTGATCACGGGGATGCCGGAACACGAAACGAGAAAAGAGAACAAAACCGGTAACGAGGTAACTAGCATAGTGGACAAGTTGTTGATCCACGGGAATGCCAACATGTCTCACCTCGGGTATTTGTAACATATCGCGAAGCAACAGGAATAGCACACGACAACTGGAGGTTCACTCGAATATTTATTCGTGTGGGTATAGGGGTCAATATGGGTGTCCACGGCTCCGATGTTGATCATTGATCGGAAGGGGTTCCGGGTCATGTCTATACTTCACCGAACCTATAGGGTCACACGCTTAAGGGTCATCTATCTGCTGAATACTAGACAGGGAGTCTGAGAGAAAATCAGCGAAAAAGTTTCGGACACCGAAAAGTTTCGGACAGCGGAATCGTACCGCAGAGAGAGGTCATCGGATAAGTTTCGATGATACCGAAAAGTTGTTTCGGGATACACCATTAAGTCAAATTGGTTTTGGCACATGCCTGAAAATTCTTGGAGGATGCCAGAATCATTCTGGAAGCTTTTTGGAATTTTCTGAGATAAAAACCGGAAATGTTCCGGAGCTGCCGGAGCCACTTCAGATGCGTTTCGCAGATGAAAATCACTAAAACCGGAATTGTTTCAGAACGCGTTGAAAATCATTCTAGTGGGTACTGGAAATGTTCTTAGCCCACATAAATATTTTCAGTTCGATCAGACGCTGAAAAATGTCGTCGTGAATAGTGAAAATCAGCTTTATGGTTACTTTATGGAAAGCCACCTTTTGGGGCTTTGCTCCAAAAGATCTTGGGGATGACATGGATGGATAGGAGCCATTTTTTGGGTCCCTCATGGGGGTGTGGCCGGCCACATGGGGTATCCCCCCTTGGGGACCCTCTTGTTCATTGGTTTCACTCCTAGGTCCTTGTGGAAGGACTTCATTCATGTGCATTTTGGGTTTTTGTGTGAAACTACCCTACCCCTTGGGATTTCCTATAAATAGAGGTGGAGGGGCAGCCCTCCACACTCATCCCTTCTCACATACAAGTGCCATGCATGATCTGGCTTCTCTCTCCCTCCCAGCGAAACAGTTTCGTAGAGCCGAAAGGTTGTCTGGGTTCCGGTGGGAACTAGTTCTGGACGGCGAAGCCCTGCCGGATAGATGATACCGTATGTGTGCAACTCTGTAGAGAGATCGTAGTTTCGGTATTAGTTCGTGAGTGCCTCCCGAAGGGCTGTCCGTGTGACCGTCCGAGTTTCGAAGGTCCTCCCGAAGGGCTGTCCGAGTGACCGTTCGAGTTTCGAAGGTCCTCCCGAAGGGCTGTCCGCGACACCGTCTGGGGGGCTGTTCGACCGCCTCCCGGAGGGCTGTCTGAGGAGCAGATGAGGGTATACATCCTCGCGGTTGGGAGGTTGTAAATCCTAGCTGCGGGGATCTGCACCGCCGATCGTCATCGACTCTACTTCCCGCTGCGCTACGAGTCGGTAACGAAAAAGATCAAACCATGTATGCAGTCTCCATAGTGGTCCTGGGCTGGTGCGTAGGTCGGAAATTTTTTGTTTTCTGTTGCGTTACCCTACAGTGGCATCAAGAGTCGTGCTATGCGTAGATGCAGGTTGCGATCTAGAATACATAGAGATGTATGGGTATTGCATAATATAATTAGGTAGTAGATGAGATCAATTGCTGAAAATTATTTATGCGGGTGACAGATGAAATTTGTTACCCGACGTTCTTGTTGCTTCCCTAGAATTTGCGTTTTCTCAATCTCGAGACAGCATGGTGGAATTTGACAAAGTTCTGGCAATCCGTGATCCTGATTGATCATGGAAGTGCTATCAGTTCTTTGGGTTCTGCCGTAGTCAAAAGAAAGATGAAATTCGCAGATGAAAGGGCATTGCAGATATGATCTGCACGGGGGTCATGCGTATGATGAAGTTTAGTATGGGGCTCGAGATTTAATTATCTCGTGTTTCATACACCCCGAGATGTTAATCTAGCAACTTGAATAATCATACTTGATGATAAAACGTTGGTAGCTGCAGTTTAAGTCAAAACCTTAGAAGCCACGTAAAATAAATTTTTGCATAAACCGATTAGAGGCGTCTAACTTGGTTTTGCAGGATGTGCATGTGATGTGGTATAGCAATGCTCATATTCAATTTGATTATGTATGAGATGACTATATGATGTAATTAACATGACCTGCGTGTCATGATTCGGCATGATGGCTGGAGCCATATGATTGTCACTTTAATGACCTGCGTGTCAACCTTAAGTAATGCACTTATTTTATTAGCTATAGAGATAACAATATTATCTGGTGCATCGACAGGGTGGTGGCAATCTTCGTGAAGGTGAACACCGACGCGAATGCCGAAGACGAAGAAATGAAAGACTTCTCCGTCAGAAACGGCTATACCATATCATGCTATTATGAATTGCCTGAGATGTTTATCCCTTATGATGCACCCTTCTTGATTGCGCGGTAGTCGCTTTTTATTAGGGTGATCTCTCACTTAAAATATCAAAGTAGTTAGTGTTCACCCAAGTGTAGCACCGTCTGAAATTCGTATCTTTTCGGGGTGCGCCATGTACACATGAGCACGAATGAATCGAGAGGAATGAGGCGGGTGAGGACAGACCTCGCAGCAAGATCACTTGGTTGTCTTTGACGTTCAGGCAGGAGAGTCCTGAGCTCGGAACACGCCCATCGAAAGATGAACAAGAATCACATAGAGATGTGATCGGCAAGTTGGCCTACCGATTGAAATTCGTGTCATCAGTGATGAACCCGTCAATGGCATCGAATAGAAATATGGATCTTGAATCACTCTAAATCAATTATGAGAGATATTGATTTGAGTGGGAGCGCACTGTTGAATTAACATGTTTAATTCTCAGTGCAATTAATTATGAACACTGTCTAAGTGTTTCTTGCAAAATAGTTGTAGAATAATGGCTCGCGATTCCACTTTCCCTGTTAAAATTGAATAGCTGTTAAATATTTGGTTAAAACTTTACGATTGGTAACGTAATATGAGGATTGTCCTCAAAAGTGCCGAGAAGGACTTTGTCCTATCGCATGCTTTCCGTATCCTCCCGCTAATGCTATGGATCATGTGACTCTCGTCCTTCGATCCAAAAGCTAGAATTCTGTTACGGTCAAGTGGAATATGTTTGCTTCCATGAAACCCAAACTTCGAAAGTTGGGATAGTTATATGATATTCATGGAACTGAAAATTATTTTCAGATACAAACAAAGCAATGTTTGTTTTCAAGTATTAGTAAAAGTGTTTACTATGCATTTGACTGTTGGGAAAGGGATCCAAAAGAACGCCTGTCATATAATGAAAGGTGAATAAAACAATAACTTAAAGAGAAAGGAAGTGTCCAAAGGGTGTTAGTATGACTTACACGCCTCTAGGAAGTCCGGGGCTAACGCCACTCTTAAGTTGGGTGCTTCTTTTGCGAGTAGGAGAAATACTAAAAGTTAAACTGTTAGAAGTATAAAGGCAGAAAGAAAGATGACTGGAATATCCAGCTCATGTATGAATGTCATACAAGTTTTTGATGTATAGTAGGCTGGTCAAAGATATAGTTCTTGGGAATTATGGTTAAACATGTTAATCACTAATTCTTGGGTATTGTGAGTTAATCACAAAGATACCCGCTCGATTGCATTCTGTTACGAATCAATGTAAGAGCTACTATGGCCTAAAAAGACTAGCCAGAAATGAGGTTAAGGTATACACAGGGAACATAGTAAATGTTACTATACCTTCCATCGGTGTATTGTCGTCTGTATTTATTTTCATAATTCATTTAGAGTTTTACAAACTCTAGCCCATTGCATAAGGTATCTTGCAAGAAGGTTGTTCATAAGAGAACTTTTTATGTTCGATGTTATGAATAACACAAGGGCCATACTTTCATTATGAATGAGATGTATGTTATGAATATTGATAATAATACAATACCTCTGGGTTTACTTTCATAATCCATTTTAGAGTTTCATACACTCTAGCCCATTGCACAATGTTTGTTGCAAAAGAGTTGTTCATAAAAAACAATTGTTGTTAAGTATTATGAATAACATGAAGGGCCATGCTTCCATCCAAGATGGGATGTATGTTATGAATATTGATGGTAATATGATACATCCATAACACTGACGCTAAATGTCGCAAGACTAAAAGAATACCACACAAGTGTGGCACTACATTTGGTCACATTGGAGAAACCCGCATGGAAAATTCCATTATGATGGATTTTGAAGTCTTTTTGATTTTGAATCATCTGACACTTGCAACTTTCCTCCAAAAAGTGAAGTGACTAAAATACCGTTCACAGGCCATAAGGAACGAACAACAAACTTATTAGTGATCATACATTTGATGTGTGTAGTCCGATAAGTGTTGTTAGTGGTGGATTTATTTATCTTCAGAAATGACTCAAGTAGATATATGGATATTTACTTGATGAGACGTAAGTCTGGATCTTTTGAAATCATTTGAAAGGTTTTCAAAAATGAAGTAGAAGTTATTGTAACAAGAAAATTATGTTTCTGCAATTTGATTGCACAAAGAAATATTTGAGTTACATGTTTAGCGAATGTCTGATGAGTTGTGAAAAGGTTTTCATAACTTGCACCTCCCGGAACACCACTGCAAGTGAAAAGTCCGTGGAGATGTAATCTAACCATTTATGACATGGTAAGGTCAAAGAAGACATAAATAAATTTGCCATTATCCCTTTTAAAGTGATGCTTTAGAGACTGCAGCTTTTACACTGAAAAGAGCTACATCGGGTCTGTTGAAATGAAGCCATGGTATGGTACGCCCAACCATGTTATATCTTTTCTTAACATTTGGAATATGGGGCTTGTGTAAAAGGTTACAAACCTATTCCAAATCAGACAAGTGCTACTTTTTAGGTTATACCAAAATGTTGGGTATTCCTCCCTCACTATACCGAGGCAAATAGTTTTGCCGCAAAACGGTGTGCTTTTAAAGAGAATGGTTCTTTCAAAAAGGTGAGTGGGAGAATAGTGCAACTCGATGAGATAAACAGTATCTTCGTCATCAGATCAAAGGAAAGAGACCTTGGAAGTAATTCCAGAGTTTCCTACTGCGACTGATACGGAAGTCTCTACAATAAAATGTATGAACTTCGGTCGAACTTGTAGCTGAACCACGTAGGCAAGGCTCGTGCAAACCTCTCAGGTGCGCAAACGAGATATTTTTGTTAGACAACATTATACCTACGATACACAAGGAAGAGTTGATGGGCCCTGACTCCGGAATTGGCTAAATGCCAATACAACCCGAGTTAGTTTCCATATAAGTGATTCAAGATTAAGACCTTGATACACCTTTCGGAAGACTTAGAGTCTAACGAATATTTATGGAACTTAAAACTGATACGGATAAAAATGTTTTATCCATAAAGCTCGACTTGTTGAAATAACAAGTTCAAGAGTTGACTACGATGAGGTTGTTTTCATCGTAGCGATGCTTAAAGTCGGTTCGGGTTGAACTAGCAATTAATACATATTTCAATCATGAGATATGAAACATGGATGACAATAGGATTTCCATCTGATGGAAATGAAACCAAGGACTTGCATGTGTTACAGTCCAAGGCATTTTGTCTATCTAGAGGATGCTAGTAAGGGTGCAAACTTCAGAGTTCCAGTGGACAGAACAGAGCAAAATGGAGTTGGAATCTTCGTGCTTTGATGAAATGGTCAAAGGGGTTTGACTTCATCAATGGGTAATGAAGATGCTTGTAATTCAAGAAAGTAAGTGGGAGCATAATAATATTTCTAAAAACCTTGTGTGCTTGACACATTGTTAATTGGAAATAAATTTCTTGACACGAATTAGGACTTCATTTGAAAATAGTTTTTTGATGAAGTGCTTAGGCTAAATAGCCTCAATATTAGGCATAATTATCTATGGAGATAGATTTACCTAATAGGGCTAAGCAATGAATACATATTGACAAGGTGCTAAAACCTTTTAGCATTTAAAACCGCCAGGAAGTGATTCTTGCCGGAGTCACATGGAAGAGGTTTTTGCAAGACTCGGTGTCCCAAAACACTGATGAGCAAAATACATGCTGCAGATTCCACACACTTTTGTGTTTGGATTAATCATGTATTCCACGGTATGTAAAACAACCAGATATGTCCGATACTCCCAAGGTGTTGCGAGTATGGATACCAAAGTGATCAAATTACTGATCATGGGACAACAGTGAAAGATGTCACAGAGTACTAGAGTAAGTACTGATGACATGGTTTTCTCGCAAGCAGAGATCATGAAGAGTTCGTTGTAAAATGTTACATCGATACAGTCTTCATCTTTTCTCCATGTGATTTTCGATTTAAATTAAGGGTTTTGTGTAACACACAATGTGGTGGCACAGTTAGTTGGAATTTGTTCAAACTAGTTACTGTGGCGAATTCTATAACAAGGGCTATATGTTGACGCTTTAGAAGCGACAAAGAAGATGTTGAATCATATAGTTCATTCATGAACTTAGTATGGTTCCAAGATGGCTTCTGACAATGGGACACTACTGCAGGTAGTTGCTCCATAACTCAGTCTGAGGAATCCAGGTTCGACCTGTGATTCACATACATACAAAGCCAAGTCCACACAAAATATGAATTTTGTGAAAACGTGAAAACGCGAGGACATGCAAAGATACACACGGAGCTCAAGTCGTTAGATATGTTGGACATCAGGCTATACCACAAGCGAAGCATATTTACACCGGTGTGCCACAGGTGTGAAGTGCATTAGCATTAACTAGATTATTGACTCTAGTGCAAGTGGGAGTCTATAGGAGATATGCCCTAGAGGCAATAATAAATGATATTATTTATCTCCAAGTTCATACTTATGTTTATGTTCCATGCTATAACTGCTATGGTTCTCGAGTCTGCAATAACACGAGGCTCGGAGGAAGACTCATATGCACGTGTGGAACAATAAACGGTAAGAAGTATTCTTAGTCTGGCCTCTAAGACTAGCTCAAGTGTTGCATGATGGTTCTGTTTTCCTGATCATGGGCATGTCAATGCCAGCAACTTTGAGGGCACAATGTTAAGATAACGTTTGTGTTGAATCGACCCGGATTGATGTTATGCTATGAGATACATTCGTCACAAGTTAATGGTTTATAACACAGGGATAGTTAATGTTTGCATAATTCCTTAGACCATGAGAGTATCGAGTTTCTTCATGCTTGCTTCATGAACTTTGGGGTTTGTTAAACGTCATCCGTAACTGGATGGCTATTACGGCGGCTTACGGGTTCATGGGAAAGTATGTTAATTAACTTGATAGCTCGAGATTGGGATTTGCTCCTCCGACGATGGAGAGATATACTCGGGCCCTCTCGGTGTTACGGTGTCCATCATCGTCTGGCCAGGCACTTTGTGATTTGATCACGGGGATGCCGGAACACGAAACGAGAAAAGAGAACAAAACCGGTAACGAGGTAACTAGCATAGTGGACAAGTTGTTGATTCACGGGAATGCCAACATGTCTCACCTCGGGTATTTGTAACATATCGCGAAGCAACAGGAATAGCACACGACAACTGGAGGTTCACTCGAATATTTATTCGTGTGGGTATAGGGGTCAATATGGGTGTCCACGGCTCCGATGTTGATCATTGATCGGAAGGGGTTCCGGGTCATGTCTATACTTCACCGAACCTATAGGATCACACGCTTAAGGGTCATCTATCTGCTGAATACTAGACAGGGAGTCTGAGAGAAAATCAGCGAAAAAGTTTCGGACACCGAAAAGTTTCGGACAGCGGAATCGTACCGCAGAGAGAGGTCATCGGATAAGTTTCGATGATACCGAAAAGTTGTTTCGGGATATACCATTAAGTCAAATTGGTTTCGGCACATGCCTGATAATTCTTGGAGGATGCCAGAATCATTCTGGAAGCTTTTTGGAATTTTCTGAGATAAAAACCGAAAATGTTCCGGAGCTGCCGGAGCCACTTCAGATGCGTTTCGCAGATGAAAATCACTAAAACCGGAATTTTTTCGGAATGCGTTGAAAATCATTTTAGTGGGTACTGGAAATGTTCTTAGCCCACATAAATATTTTCAGTTCGATCAGACGCTGAAAAATGTCGTCGTGAATAGTGAAAATCAGCTTTATGGTTACTTTATGGAAAGCCACCTTTTGGGGCTTTGGTCCAAAAGATCTTGGGGATGACATGGATGGATAGGAGCCATTTTTTGGGCCCCTCATGGGGGTGTGGCCGGCCACATGGGGTATCCCCCCTTGGGGACCCTCTTGTTCATTGGTTTCACTCCTAGGTCCTTGTGGAAGGACTTCATTCATGTGCATTTTGGGTTTTTGTGTGAAACTACCCTATCCCTTGGGATTTCCTATAAATAGAGGTGGAGGGGCAGCCCTCCACACTCATCCCTTCTCACATACAAGTGCCATGCATGATCTGGCTTCTCTCTCCCTCCCAGCGAAACAGTTTCGTAGAGCCGAAAGGCTGTCTGGGTTCCGGTGGGAACTAGTTCTGTACGGCGAAGCCCTGCCGGATAGATGATACCGTATGTGTGCAACTCTGTAGAGAGATCGTAGTTTCGGTCTTAGTTCCTGAGTGCCTCCCGAAGGGCTGTCCGTGTGACCGTCCAAGTTTCGAAGGTCCTCCCGAAGGGCTGTCCACGACACCGTCTGGGGGTTGTTCGACCGCCTCCCGGAGGGCTGTCTGAGGAGCAGATGAGGGTATACATCCTCGCGGTTGGGAGGTTGTAAATCCTAGCTGCGGGGATCTGCACCGCCGATCGTCATCGACTCTACTTCCCGCTACGCTACGAGTCGGTAACGAAAAAGATGAAACCATGTATGCAGTCTCCATAGTGGTCCTGGGCTGGTGCGTAGGTCGGAATTTTTTTGTTTTCTGCTGCTTTACCCTACATTCACAATGTCTGCAGTTGCTGGCGCAGGTGGTACACATAGCGGTGCTTGCATGATGTAATTCTTCTGTGCAGCAATGAGGATAATCCTCAAGTTACGGACCCAGTCCGTGTAATTGCTACCATCATCTTTCAACTTTGCTTTCTCAAGGAACGCATTAAAATTCAACGGAACAACAGCACGGGCCATCTATCTATAATCAACATAGACAAGCACGATACTATCAGGTACTAAGTTCATGATAAGTTCAAGTTCAATTAATCATATTACTTAAGAACTCCCACTTAGATAGACATCCCTCTAATCCTCTAAGTGATCACGTGATCCATATCAACTAAACCATGTCCGGTCATCACGTGAGATGGAGTAGTTTCAACGGTGAACATCACTATGTTGATCATATCTACTATATGATTCACGCTCGACCTTTCGGTCTCCGTGTTCCGAGGCCATATCTGTTATATGCTAGGCTCGTCAAGCTTAACCTGAGTATTCCGCGTGTGCAACTGTTTTGCACCCATTGTATTTGAACGTAGAGCCTATCACACCCGATCATCACGTGGTGTCTCGGCACGAAGAACTTTCGCAATGGTGCATACTCAGGGAGAACACTTATACTTTGATAATTTAGTGAGGGATCATCTTATAATGCTACCGTCAATCAAAGCAAGATAAGATGCATAAAAGATAAACATCACATGCAATCAATATAAATGATATGATATGGCCATCATCATCTTGTGCTTGTGATCTCCATCTCCGAAGCACAGTCATGATCACCATCGTCACCAGCGCAACACCTTGATCTCCATCGTAGTATCATTGTCGTCTCGCCAATCTTATGCTTCTACGACTATCGCTACCGCTTAGTGATAAAGTAAAGCATTACAGGGCGATTGCATTGCATACAATAAAGCGACAACCATATGGCTCCTGCCAGTTGCCGATAACTCAGTAACAAAACATGATCATCTCATACAATAAATTTAGCATCATGCTTTGACCATATCACATCACAACATGCCCTGCAAAAACAAGTTAGACGTCCTCTACTTTGTTGTTGCAAGTTTTACGTGGCTGCTACGGGCTTAGCAAGAACCGTTCTTACCTACGCATCAAAACCACAACGATAGTTTGTCAAGTTGGTGATGTTTTAACCTTCGCAAGGACCGAGTGTAGCCACACTCGGTTCAACTAAAGTTGGAGAAACTGACACCCGCCAGCAACCTATGTGCAAAGCACGTCGGTAGAACCAGTCTCGCGTAAGCGTACGCGTAATGCCGGTCTGGGCCGCTTCATCCAACAATACCGAAGTATGACATGCTGGTAAGCAGTATGACTTATATCGCCCACAAATCACTTGTGTTCTACTCGTGCATATGACATCTACGCATAAAACCAGGCTCGGATGCCACTGTTGGGGAACGTAGTAATTTCAAAAAAATTCTACGCACACACAAGATTATGGTGATGCATAGCAACGAGAGGGGAGAGTGTTGTCCACGTACCCTCGTAGACCGAAAGCGCAAGCGTTAGCACAACGCGGTTGATGTAGTCGTACGTCTTCACGATCCGACCGATCCAAGTACCGAACGTACGGCACCTCCGAGTTCAGCACACGTTCAGCTCGATGACGTCCCTCGAACTCCGATCCAGCCGAGCTTTGAGGGAGAGTTCCGTCAGCACGACGGCGTGGTGACGATGATGATGTTCTACCGACGCAGGGCTTCGCCTAAGCACCACTACGATATTATCGAGGTGGATTATGGTGGAGGGGGGCACCGCACACGGCTAAGAGATCAATAGATCAATTGTTGTGTCTTTGGGGTGCCCCCTGCCCCCGTATATAAAGGAGCAAGGGGGGAGGCGGCCGGCCTAGGAGGAGGGCGCGCCAAGGGGGGAGTCCTACTCCCTCCTTTCCTTGTTGGAGTAGGAGAAGGGAAGGGAGAAGGAGAAGGAAGGAAGGGGGCGCCCCCCCCTCCCTAGTCCAATTCGGACTAGTCCATGGGGAGGGGTGCGGCCACCCTTTGGGGCCTTTCTCTCCTTTCCCGTATGGCCCATTAAGGCCCAATACGAATTCCCGTAACTCTCCGGTACTCCGAAAAATACCCGAATCACTCGGAACCTTTTCGATGTCCGAATATAGTCGTCCAATATATCGATCTTTACGTCTCGACCATTTCGAGACTCCTCGTCATGTCCCTGGTCTCATCCGGGACTCCGAACTCCTTCGGTACATCAAAACACATAAACTCATAATATAACCATCATCTAACTTTAAGCATGCGGACCCTACGGGTTCGAGAACTATGTAGACATGACTGAGACACGTCTCCGGTCAATAACCAATAACGAAACCTGGATGCTCATATTGGCTCCCACATATTCTACGAAGATCTTTATCGGTCAAACCGCATAACAACATACGTTGTTCCCTTTGTCATCGGTATGTTACTTGCCCGAGATTCGATCGTCGGTATCTCAATACCTAGTTCAATCTCGTTACCGGCAAGTCTCTTTACTCGTTCCGTAATACATCATCCCGCAACTAACTCATTAGTTGCAATGCTTGCAAGGCTTATAGTGATGTGCATTACCGAGTGGGCCCAGAGATACCTATCCGACAATCGGAGTGACAAATCCTAATCTCGAAATACGCCAACCCAACAAGTACCTTTGGAGACACCTGTAGAGCACCTTTATAATCACCCATTTACATTGTGACGTTTGGTAGCACACAAAGTGTTCCTCCAGTAAACAGGAGTTGCATAATCTCATAGTCATAGGAACATGTATAAGTCATGAAGAAAGCAATAGCAACATACTAAACGATCGTGTGCTAAGCTAACGGAATGGGTCAAGTCAATCACATCATTCTCCTAATGATGTGATCCCGTTAATCAAATGACAACTCATGTCAATGGCTAGGAAACATAACCATCTTTGATCAACGAGCTAGTCAAGTAGAGGCATACTAGTGACACTCTGTTTGTCTATGTATTCACACATGTATCATGTTTCCGGTTAATACAATTCTAGCATGAATAATAAACATTTATCATGATATAAGGAAATAAATAATAACTTTATTATTGCCTCTAGGGCATATTTCCTTCAGTCTCCCACTTGCACTAGAGTCAATAATCTAGATTACACAGTAATGATTCTAACACCCATGGAGCCTTGGTGTTGATCATGTTTTGCTGGTGGAAGAGGCTTAGTCAACGGGTCTGCAACATTCAGATCCGTATGTATCTTGCAAATTTCTATGTCTCCCACCTGGACTAAATCCCGGATGGAATTGAAGCGTCTCTTGATGTGCTTGGTTCTCTTGTGAAATCTGGATTCCTTCGCCAAGGCAATGGCACCAGTATTGTCACAAAAGATTTTCATTGGACCCGATGCACTAGGTATGACACCTAGATCGGATATGAACTCCTTCATCCAGACTCCTTCATTTGCTGCTTCCGAAGCAGCTATGTATTCCGCCTCACACGTAGATCCCGCCACGACGCTTTGTTTAGAACTGCACCAACTGACAGCTCCACCGTTCAATGTAAACACGTATCCGGTTTGCGATTTAGAATCGTCCGGATCAGTGTCAAAGCTTGCATCAACGTAACCATTTACGATGAGCTCTTTGTCACCTCCATAAACGAGAAACATATCCTTAGTCCTTTTCAGGTATTTCAGGATGTTCTTGACCGCTGTCTAGTGATCCACTTATGGATTACTTTGGTATCTCCCTGCTAGACGTATAGCAAGGCACACATCAGGTCTGGTACACAGCATTGCATACATGATAGAGCCTATGGCTGAAGCATAGGGAACATCTTTCATCTTCTCTCTATCTTCTGCAGTGGTCGGGCATTGAGTCTTACTCAACTTCACACCTTGTAACACAAGCAAGAACCCTTTCTTTGCTTGATCCATTTTGAACTTCTTCAAAACTTTGTCAAGGTATGTGCTTTGTGAAAGTCCAATTAAGCGTCTTGATCTATCTCTATAGATCTTGATGCCCAATATATATGCAGCTTCACCGAGGTCTTTCATTGAAAAACTCTTATTCAAGTATCCCTTTATGCTATCCAGAAATTCTATATCATTTCCAATCAGCAATATGTCATCCACATATAATATCAGAAATGCTACAGAGCTCCCACTCACTTTCTTGTAAATACAGGCTTCTCCAAAAAGTCTGTACAAAACCAAATGCTTTGATCACACTATCAAAGCGTTTATTCCAACTCCGAGAGGCTTGCACCAGTCCATAAATGGATCGCTGGAGCTTGCACACTTTGTTAGCTCCCTTTGGATCAACAAAACCTTCCGGTTGCATCATATACAACTCTTCTTCCAGAAATCCATTCAGGAATGCAGTTTTGACATCCATTTGCCAAATTTCATAATCATAAAATGCGGCAATTGCTAACATGATTCGGATAGACTTAAGCATCGCCACGGGTGAGAAGGTCTCATCGTAGTCAATCCCTTGAACTTGTCGAAAACCTTTTGCAACAAGTCGAGCTTTATAGACTGTAACATTATCGTCAGCGTCAGTCTTCTTCTTGAAGATCCATTTATTCTCAATTGCTTGCCGATCAACAGGCAAGTCAACCAAAGTCCACACTTTGTTCTTATACATGGATCCCATCTCAGATTTCATGGCCTCAAGCCATTTCGCGGAATCTGGGCTCACCATCGCTTCTTCATAGTTCCTAGGTTCGTCATGGTCCAGTAACATAACCTCCAGAACAGGATTACCGTACCACTCTGGTGCGGATCTTACTCTGGTTGACCTACGAGGTTCAGTAATAACTTGATCTGAAGTTTCATGATCATCATCATTAACTTCCTCACTAATTGGTGTAGGTGTCGCAGAAACCGGTTTCTACTTTCCAATAAGGGAGCAGGTACAGTTACCTCATCAAGTTCTACTTTCCTCCCACTCACTTCTTTCGAGAGAAACTCCTTCTCCAGAAAAATTCCGAATTTAGCAACAAAAGTTTTGCCTTCGGATCTGTGATAGAAGGTGTACCCAATAGTCTCCTTTGGGTATCCTATGAAGACACATTTCTCCGATTTGGGTTCGAGCTTATCAGGTTGAAGCTTTTTCACATAAGCATCGCAGCCCCAAACTTTAAGAAACGACAACTTTGGTTTCTTGCCAAAACACAGTTCATAAGGCGTCGTCTCAACGGATTTTGATGGTTCCCTATTTAACGTGAATACGGCCGTCTCTAAAGAATAACCCCAAAATGATAGCGGTAAATCAGTAAGAGACATCATAGATCGCACCATATCTAGTAGAGTACGATTACGACGTTCGGACACACCATTACGCTGTGGTGTTCCGGGTGGCGTGAGTTGCAAAACTATTCCGCATTGTTTCAAATGAAGACGAAACTCATAACTCAAATATTCTCCTCCACGATCAGATCGTAGAAACTTTATTTTCTTGTTACGATGATTTTCAACTTCACTCTAAAATTCTTTGAACTTTTCAAATGTTTCAGACTTATGTTTCATTAAGTAGATATACCCATATCTGCTCAAATCATCTGTGAAGGTGAGAAAATAACGATATCCGCCACGAGCCTCAATATTCATCGGACCACATACATCTGTATGTATGATTTCCAACAAATCTGTTGCTCTCTCCATAGTCCCGGAGAACGGCGTTTTAGTCATCTTGCCCATGAGGCACAGTTCGCAAGTACCAAGTGATTCATAATCAAGTGGTTCCAAAAGTCCATCAGTATGGAGTTTCTTCATGCGCTTTACACCGATATGACCTAAACGGCAGTGCCACAAATAAGTTGCACTATCATTATCAACTCTGTATCTTTTGGCTTCAATATTATGAATATGTGTATCACTACTATCAAGATTCAACAAAAATAGACCACTCTTCAAGGGTGCATGACCATAAAAGATATTACTCATATAAATAGAACAACCATTATTCTCTGATTTAAATGAATAACCGTCTCGCATCAAACAAGATCTAGATATAATGTTCATGCTTAACGCCGGCACCAAATAACAATTATTTAGGTCTAAAACTAATCCCGAAGGTAGATGTAGAGGTAGCGTGCCGGCCGTGATCACATCGACTTTGGAACCATTTCCCACGCGCATCGTCACCTCGTCCTTAGCCAATCTTTGCTTAATCCGTAGCCCCTGTTTCGAGTTGCAAATATTAGCAACAGAACCAGTATCAAATACCCAGGTGCTACTGCGAGCATTAGTAAGGTACACATCAATAACATGTATATCACATATACCTTTGTTCACCTTGCCATCCTTCTTATCTGCCAAATACTTGGGGCAGTTCCGCTTCCAGTGACCAGTCTGCTTGCAGTAGAAGCACTCAGTCTCAGGCTTAGGTCCAGACTTGGGTTTCTTCTCCTGAGCAGCAACTTGCTTGATGTTCTTCTTGAAGTTCCCCTTCTTCTTCCCTTTGCCCTTTTTCTTGAAACTGGTGGTCTTATTGACCATGAATACTTGATGCTCCTTTTTGATTTCTACCTCCGCAGCCTTTAGCATTGCGAAGAGCTCGGGAATTGTCTTATCCATCCCTTGCATGTTATAGTTCATCATGAAGCCCTTGTAGCTTGGTGGCAGTGATTGGAGAATTCTGTCAATGACGCTATCATCCGGAAGAATAACTCCCAGTTGAATCATGTGATTATTATACCCAGACATTTTGAGTATATGCTCACTGACAGAACTATTCTCCTCCATCTTCCAGCTGTAGAACTTATTGGAGACTTCATATCTCTCAATCCGGGCATTCTTTTGAAATATTAACTTCAACTCCTGGAACATCTCATATGCTCCATGATGTTCAAAACGTCGTTGAAGCCTCGGTTCTAAGCCGTAAAGCATGGCACATTGAACTATCGAGTAGTCATCAACACGTGACTGCCAGGCATTCACAATGTCTGCAGTTGCTAGTGCAGGTGGTACACCTAGCGGTGCTTCCAGGACGTAATTCTTCTGTGCAGCAATGAGGATAATCCTCAAGTTACGGACCCAGTCCGTGTAATTGCTACCATCATCTTTCAACTTTGCTTTCTCAAGGAACGCATTAAAATTCAACGGAACAACAGCACGGGCCATCTATCTATAATCAACATAGACAAGCACGATACTATCAGGTACTAAGTTCATGATAAGTTCAAGTTCAATTAATCATATTACTTAAGAACTCCCACTTAGATAGACATCCCTCTAATCCTCTAAGTGATCACGTGATCCATATCAACTAAACCATGTCCGGTCATCACGTGAGATGGAGTAGTTTCAACGGTGAACATCACTATGTTGATCATATCTACTATATGATTCACGCTCGACCTTTCGGTCTCCGTGTTCCGAGGCCATATCTGTTATATGCTAGGCTCGTCAAGCTTAACCTGAGTATTCCGCGTGTGCAACTGTTTTGCACCCGTTGTATTTGAGCGTAGAGCCTATCACACCCGATCATCACGTGGTGTCTCAGCACGAAGAACTTTCGCAACGGTGCATACTCAGGGAGAACACTTATACTTTGATAATATAGTGAGGGATCATCTTATAATGCTACCGTCAATCAAAGCAAGATAAGATGCATAAAAGATAAACATCGCATGCAATCAATATAAGTGATATGATATGGCCATCATCATCTTGTGCTTGTGATCTCCATCTCCGAAGCACTGTCATGATCACCATCGTCACCGGCGTGACACCTTGATCTCCATCGTAGCATCGTTGTCGTCTCGCCAATCTTATGCTTCTACGACTATCGCTACCGCTTAGTGATAAAGTAAAGCATTACAGGGCGATTGCATTGCATACAATAAAGCGACAACCATATGGCTCCTGCCAGTTGCCGATAACTCGGTTACAAAACATGATCATCTCATACAATAAATTTAGCATCATGCTTTGACCATATCACATCACAACATGCCCTGCAAAAACAAGTTAGACGTCCTCTACTTTGTTGTTGCAAGTTTTACGTGGCTGCTACGGGCTTAGCAAGAACCGTTCTTACCTACGCATCAAAACCACAACGATAGTTTGTCAAGTTGGTGCTGTTTTAACCTTCGCAAGGACCGGGCGTAGCCACACTTGGTTCAACTGAAGTTGGAGAAACTGACACCCGCCAGCCACCTATGTGCAAAGCACGTCGGTAGAACCAGTCTCGCGTAAGCGTACGCGTAATGTCGGTCTGGGCCACTTCATCCAACAGTACCGCCGAACCAAAGTATGACATGCTGGTAAGCAGTATGACTTATATCGCCCACAAATCACTTGTGTTCTACTCGTGCATATGACATCTACACATAAAACCAGGCTCGGATGCCACTGTTGGGGAACGTAGTAATTTCAAAACAATTCTACGCACACACAAGATCATGGTGATGCATAGCAACGAGAGGGGAGAGTGTTGTCCACGTACCCTCGTAGACCGAAAGCGCAAGCGTTAGCACAACGCGGTTGATGTAGTCGTACGTCTTCACGATCCGACCGATCCAAGTACCGAACGTACGGAACCTCCGAGTTCAGCACACGTTCAGCTCGATGACGTCCCTCGAACTCCGATCCAGCCGAGCTTTGAGGGAGAGTTCCGTCAGCACGACGGCGTGGTGACGATGATGATGTTCTGCCGACACAGGGCTTCGCCTAAGCACCGCTACGATATTATCGAGGTGGATTATGGTCGAGGGGGGCACCGCACACGGCTAAGAGATCAATAGATCAATTGTTGTGTCTTTGGGGTGCCCCTTGCCCCCGTATATAAAGGAGCAAGGGGGGAAGCGGCCGGCGTAGGAGGAGGGCGCGCCAAGGGGGGAGTCCTACTCCCACCGGGAGTAGGACTCCTCCTTTCCTTGTTGGAGTAGGAGAAGGGAAGGGAGAAGGAGAAGGAAGGAAGGGGGCGCCCCCCCCTCCCTAGTCCAATTCGGACTAGTCCATGGGGAGGGGTGCGGCCACCCTTTGGGGCCTTTCTCTCCTTTCCCGTATGGCCCATTAAGGCCCAATACGCCCGTAACTCTCCGGTACTCCGAAAAATACCAGAATCACTCGGAACCTTTTCGATGTCCAAATATAGTCGTCCAATATATCGATCTTTACGTCTCGACCATTTCGAGACTCCTCGTCATGTCCCTGATCTCATCCGGGACTCCGAACTCCTTCGGTACATCAAAACACATAAACTCATAATATAACCGTCATCTAACTTTAAGCGTGCGGACCCTACGGATTCGAGAACTATGTAGACATGACCGAGACATGTCTCCGGTCAGTAACCAATAGCGGAACCTGGATGCTCATATTGGCTCCCACATATTCTACGAAGATCTTTATCGGTCAACCCGCATAACAACATACGTTGTTCCCTTTGTCATCGGTATGTTACTTGCCCGAGATTCGATCGTCGGTATCTCAATACCTAGTTCAATCTCGTTACCGGCAAGTCTCTTTACTCGTTCCGTAATACATCATCCCGCAACTAACTCATTAGTTGCAATGCTTGCAAGGCTTATAGTGATGTGCATTACTGAGTGGGCCCAGAGATACCTCTCCGACAATCGGAGTGACAAATCCTAATCTCGAAATACGCCAACCCAACAAGTACCTTTTGAGACACCTGTAGAGCACCTTTATAATCACCCAGTTACGTTGTGACGTTTGGTAGCACACAAAGTGTTCCTCCGGTAAACGGGAGTTGCATAATCTCATAGTCATAGGAACATGTATAAGCCATGAAGAAAGCAATAGCAACATACTAAACGATCGTGTGCTAAGCTAACGGAATGGGTCAAGTCAATCACATCATTCTCCTAATGATGTGATCCCGTTAATCAAATGACAACTCATGTCAATGGCTAGGAAACATAACCATCTTTGATCAACGAGCTAGTCAAGTAGAGGCATACTAGTGACACTCTGTTTGTCTATGTATTCACACATGTATCATGTTTTCGGTTAATACAATTCTAGCATGAATAATAAACATTTATCATGATATAAGGAAATAAATAATAACTTTATTATTGCCTCTAGGGCATATTTCCTTCAGGGAATCGGCCAGGAAATTCTGGACCCGGTTCCTAACCAAGAAGAACCAAATTTTCGACTGTCCGGATGCAGAGGCCTTAGCGGCATTTAAGCATAACATCCGTGATGAGTGGCTCGCCCGGCACCTCGGCCAGGAGAAGCCGAAGTCTATGGCAGCCCTCACGACACTCATGACCCGCTTTTGCGCGGGCGAGGATAGCTGGCTGGCTCGCAGCAACAACACATCACGAAGTCATGGCAATTCAGATGCCAAAAGATAGTAATGGCAGACCACGTCGCAACAGACACAAGCGCCGCAACAACGGTGACAACGCCGAAGACACGGCAGTCAATGCTGGATTCAGTGGCTCTAAATCCGGTCAGCGGAACAAGCCGTTCAAAAGAAGCAACCCGGGCCCGTCCAGTTTGGACCGCATACTCGATCGCTCGTGTCAAATTCACGGCACCCCCGATAAGCCAGCCAATCACACCAACAGAGAATGCTGGGTGTTCAAGCAGGCCGGCAAGTTGAATACCGAAAACAAGGAAAAGGGGCTGCATAGCGACGATGAGGAGGAGTCCCGGCCGCCGAACACAGGAGGACAGAAGAAATTTCCTCCCCAAGTGAAAACAGTGAACATGATATACGCAACCCATATTCCCAAGAGGGAACGGAAGCGTGCACTAAGGGACGTCTATGCGATGGAGTCAGTCGCCCTAAAGTTCAACCCATGGTCTTCTTGTCCGATCACTTTCGATCGTAGGGACCACCCCACTAGTATCCATCATGGCGGTTCTGCCGCATTGGTCCTTGATCCCATCATTGACAGATTTCACCTCACCCGAGTCCTTATGGACGGGGGCAGCAGCCTGAACCTGCTTTATCAGGACACAGTGCGCAAAATGGGTATAGACCCCTCGAGGATCAAACCCACTAAAACCACCTTTAAAGGTGTCATCCCAGGTGTAGAGGCCCATTGCATGGGCTCAATCGCACTGGAAGTGGTCTTCGGATCTCCGGACAACTTCCAAAGCGAGGAGTTAATCTTTGATATCGTCCCGTTCCGCAGTGGCTATCATGCACTGCTCGGACGAACCGCATTTGCCAGATTCAATGCGGTACCGCATTATGCATACCTCAAGCTCAAAATGCCAGGACCTCGTGGGGTTATAACAGTCAATGGAAACACAGAACGCTCGCTCCGCACGGAGGAGCACACTGCGGCCCTCGCAGCAGAAGCACAAAGCGGCCTTTTAAGGCAAACCGCCAATTCGGCGATAAAGCCCCCGGACACCGTCAAGCGAGTCCGGAATAACCTGCAATAGGATCTCCTGGCACGTTCAGAGCTCGCCTAGCAATTCGGCCTCCGTCCTAGTCCCAGTCAAGCGACGAAATATGTGATGCGCGTACATAATTACGCACTAAAAATACCATGGGCATAGGCGGGGGCACGGCCAGGACACGTCCCATAAGGCGGCTCAACCGCCCCAGGGGCTGTATACCTTTATCATTTTCTCTCTTTCAGGACCTTACTCTCTGGAAGCCCTTTTCGGCAGTCTGATTGCTGGACGCATTACGGGAAGGAAATACCAAGGAAGCAAGAAGCTCGGACGTACAAGGGAATCCCCAGGTGGTCTCTGATAATGATCGCAATACCTGTTTTAAATACCCATACGCAGCTTGCCCTTGGATAGGACATGTCAAATAGTCCTATTTTTTGCTTATTGCACTACTTGTATTCGTACGCTTCGACGTATTATTTAATAACAATGCATAGCGTTAGTCTATTATTGCATTACCCTTTCTTTTTTTCCTTGTCTGCTTATTTACGACAAATTGCACACGTACATTCTGGTACGACCAGTACACCAGGGGCTTTAGTATACCCCATAAATACGGCGTGAGAAGTCCGAACACTTTCGACAGTGCGGCACCCCGAACTTATAGCACTATATGCATCAGCTCCGAATCATGTCTTGGGTCAATAGTTGGGTTTGCCCGGCTCCCATGTTTTGGTACCTTATGTTCCGCAATATCGGCTAAGGTAGCACTGGGAGAACTACTTAGATTGTGTCCCGGTTCTTCCGGACGAGCACCTCAGTAGAGAAAGCCGAAAACTGACTGTCATGATAAGGCGAGAGCTGGTCGCTGTTCGAGAGGTCTCAAGTCCTTAAAGACTTTTTTCGCTTCGGGCGAGGAGTCGGCCTTGCCCGACTTAGGCGTATATAGCGTCCCAAATTCGGCCTTCCGAATACTAGGGGCTTCGCCAAAATTTAAAATTGTAGACTTCTATGGTTAAGTGAGAGTGATAAAGCCTTATAGTCTGATTGCCTGGTTCGTTGTGCTGAACACCTCCTTCGAAGGACCCAAAATTGGGATAAAGAGTGCTCAGGTTTATCCCGAACACCTCAGTACTAGTTACATGGGGGCAGAAGCCGACGACTGGCCAACTCTCAAATTTTATAAACGGCCGCACAGAAGGTAATATTTTAAATTCACAAGCGTTGCATAGCGCAAATGAACTCGTTTCATATTACAGGATCACATGAGTACATTTATTCAAATATTACATCCTTAGCACATTCCTCCGCCACAAGGCGAGCACCCTTCAGGACACTTTCATAATACTTTTCGGGGTGGCGATGCTCCTTGCCCTCCGGCGGCCCCTCCTTCACCAGCTTTTCGGCGTCCAGCTTCGCCCAGTGCACCTTCGCCCGGGCAAAAGCCCTGCGCGCACCCTCGATGCAGACGGATCGCTTTATGACTTCAAACCGTGGACAGGCATTCGCAAGCCACCTCACCAGACCGAAGTAGCTACCAGGCAGGGGCTCGCCGGGCCATATCCGGATTATAAGACCCCTCATGGCCTGTTCGGCCGCCTTGTGAAGCTCGACCAGTTGCTTCAACTGGTCTCTCAAGGGCATTGGGTGTTCGGTCCCAGTATACTGAGACCAGAACAACTTCTCCGTCGAGCTCCCCTCCTCGGCCCGGTAGAACTCCGCGGCATCTGACACACTGCAGGGTAGATCTGCGAACGCTCCTGGAGAGCTCCGAACTCGGGTAAGTAAAAAGAAAGTTTCCTTCACATGCTTGCTTTGCATAATGAATGCCTTACCCGCCACTATCTTCTTAACCGCCTCAATTTCCTGGAGGGCCTTTTGGGCTTCGGCCTTGGCATGTTGTGCGCTTTCGAGGGCCTTCGCAAGCTCGGACCATTGCGTCTTAGAGCCAAGCTCCAAGGACTCGTGTTTCTTGACGAGAGCCTACAGCTCTTGCTGCACCTCACCTACTCGGGCCTCTTGTTTCTCTCGCTCGATGCGCTCCTTGGCCGCTTTGTCTTTGGCCTCGGATAGCGCCTTCTGCAGGGCCACCACTTTGGTCGTGGCCCCTAGCAAAATTCATGACGATCCTATTATTCCAAAACCAAATTTTTCTTTATCAATATTCAGACGGGGTGTCACTTACCTTTGTTCTCTTCGAGCTGCCTCTTGGTAAGGCCGAGCTCTTCCTGGGACAACTCAAGGTCCCGCTTCAGTGCGGCGACCTCAGCAGTACGAGCGGCGGCGGCCAGCAGTGAAGCCTGCTTATTCACATAGACACATTTTGATTAGACTCCTGCGATTATTATTTGATCCTCTATTCGGCCTTTCTTCGCGACCGCCAAACAGAGCATCAGGGGCTACTGTCTATACTGTAACATTTTCTTACAGTTTGGTTACTTACCTCAAAGCCAGTTAGGAGGCTGGCACAGGCTTCAGTCAGTCCGCTCTTAGCGGACTGAACCTTCTTGACTACCGCACTCATGATAGTGCGGTGCTCTTCGTCAATGGAAGCGCCGCAAAGCACTTCCAGCAAGTTGTCCGATGCCTCTAGATGGACAGAGGCCATCGGCACAGACGGCTTGCCCCCTTAGCGAGGGGTTGCCTGACAGAATCCGGAACCACTGGAGGTTCCGGCGCCGTATTCGGCTTGGGGCTAGACTTGCTGCCCCCGGCGTTAGGGCCCAGAGGAGTCTTGCCCCTCGTGCGCCCAGCGCCTGGAATGTCGCCTTGGGGCGCCTCCGGAACTGTCTCCCCTTGGTTCAGTTCCCTTTGAGACAACACCTCGGCATCGTCCGTAGGGCGGGGGAGGAGGCGGTCGGGAGTGAATCGCTGTTCATATATGACGGGCCCAAAGAATCATCCGACGAAGACACGTCGATGTGGGCTCGGGATGGACTGCATAATCATGCGTGGCGTGATAAGAAACAGTACAATAAGACACACCAAGAATTATCATGGTATCCGAATACTCACGACTTCGCCAGGGGCTTGTCCCTGGGTAACCACTCCTCGTCGCTGAAAGCGGCCGTCGTGGAGCAGTCTGGGAGGAGGGTCCTTCCCTTCTTGGACCCTTCGGCCTCCCCTGATGGGGCAGCCTTCCTTTTCCTGTCCCCCCCCCGGCTGGGGGGGAGAACTTTCCTCTTCCCCCTCCTCGTTTTCATGGGAGGAGTGTGCCTCGGTGTTTTCGGACGACGAATCCGATATAACCTTTCGCCGGAGACCCTTCCTGGTCCCCGTGGCCTTCTTCTTGGCCTTCTTCTCCGGCACCTCATAAGGCGCCGGAACCAGCATCTCCGTTAGGAGAGCATCTGCTGGATCTTCGGGCAGGGGAGCCGGATAATCGATCTGCTCCGCTGTCGCTACCCAGTCCTGTTAAATGGCGTGGAGGCTTAGATCCCGCGTATGGTTATACTGGGGAAAAGAACATCTTATGAGATGTAAAAGACTTACCGGATTGGCAGGGCGCTTTGCGCTGAGTCCGCGGTCCTCGGTAAGGGGAGGAGGTACCTCGGCGCCCTTGAACAGCACCTTCCAGACGTCCTTGTGCGTCGTGTCGAAGAGCTCTCGTAGCGTCTGGTGCTCGGCCGGGTTGAACTCCCACAAATTGAATGCTCGTCTTTGACACGGGAGGATCCGGCGGAAGAGCATGACTTGGACCACGTTGACGAGCTTGATTTTTTTGCTCATCATGTTTTTGATGCATGTCTGGAGTCCGGTCAGCTCCACCGAGGAACCCCAGGACAGACCCTTCTCTTTCCAGGAGGCGAGCCGCATGGGGATTCCGGATCGAAATTCGGGGGCTGCCACCCAGTTGGTGTCGCGCGGCTCGGTGATGTAGAACCACCCCGATTGCCACCCCTTTACGGTCTCCACATAGGAGCCTTCGAGCCAGGTGACGTTGGGCATCTTTCCCACCATGGCGCCTCCACACTCCGCTTGCTGGCCAACCACCACCTTCGGTTTCACGTTGAAGGTCTTCAGCCACAGGCCGAAGTGGGGCTTGATGCGGAGGAAGGCCTCGCACACGACGATAAACGCCGAGATGTTGAGGATGAAATTGGGAGCCAGATCGTGAAAGTCCAGCCCGTAGTAGAACATGAGCCCGCGGACAAACGGGTGGAGGGGAAATCCCAGTCCGCGGACGAAATGGGTAAGAAATACCACCCTCTCATGGGGTTCTGGAGTAGGGATGATCTGCCCCGCATCTGGCAGCCGGTGCGCGATATCCGCGGCCAGGTATCCGGCTCCCCGCAGCTTTGTGATGTCCTCCTCCATAACGGAGGAGACCATCCACTTACCTCCCGCTCCGGACATGCCTGGAGTGGTTTGAGGAGAAAAACGCGAACTTGGGTGCTGAAGCTCGAGTGCGCGAGAATGGATGAGCAAGGAGGAAGAAGGCGTGGGTGAAAAAGGTGAATCATTGTCCCTTTATAAGGGCGGAAGAAACTATGCGCCTCCCCACCTACCTGGTAAACTCGCTTATTCCCCAAGCGCCGTAATTGATGGCGCGGTTGGGTTACCCACACCCGTATTAATGAGAATCCCGTGATAAGGGGACACGATCTCTGCTTCGACAAGACGTGCCAAGAAAATCGCCTCGCAATATGTGCAGTGGCTGGTTGTGAAAAACGGTACGAATAATGACCGCGCCGTGGTGTGATGTCATGCTGCAGAATGTGTCAGCAGATCAGACTTGTGGAAATATTATTCTCTCTACGGTGGTATGTGGAATTTGTTTTGCAGAGCCGGACACTATCCTCGTATCTTCTATGGAGTATTCGGAGGAGGAACCCGCCTTGCAATGCCGAAGACAATCTGCACGCCGGACTCATCGTCATTGAAGCCTGGTTCAGGGGCTACTGAGGGAGTCCTGGATTAGGGGGTCCTCGGACAGCCGGACTATATCCTCTGGCCGGACTGTTGGACTATGAAGATACAAGATTGAAGACTTCGATCCGTGTCCGGATGGGACTCTCCTTGGCGTGGAAGGCAAGCTTGGCAATACGGATATGTAGATCTCCTCCCTTGTAACTGACTCTGTGTAACCCTAGCCCCCACCGTGTCTATATAAACCGGAAGGTTTAGTCCGTAGGACAACAAAAATCATACCATAGGCTAGCTTCTAGGGTTTAGCCTCTACGATCTCGTGGTAGATCAACTCTTGTAATACTCATATCATCAAGATCAATCAAGCAGGAAGTAGGGTACTACCTCCATCGAGAGGGCCCGAACCTGGGTAAACATCGTGTCCCCTGCCTCCTGTTACCATCCGCCTTAGACGCACAGTTCGGGACCCCCCACCCGAGATCCGCCGGTTTTGACACCGACAGTGTCCTACTCAGGAAGGTGAGACGGTGGCGGCTCCCTGAAGATGGAATAAAGGTCTCCCCGCCTAGCCCCCGTTCCGGCGGTGCGTCTAGCATCGTTGGTGGGCGTGTGGAGGTGTGTCTCCGGCAGATCTATCTTTGGTGGATTTGCTCGGATCTCGTCGTTGTTCGTCTACGTTCGTATGTCTTCGGTTTGGATCCTTCCGATCTACGTTATTTTTCATCGGCGGCGGTTGCTGTTCTGGGGTGCTGGTCCTATGGGGCCTTAGCACGACGACTTCCTGACTGTCTACTACAACAAGTTGTGCCCGGTTCCGGTAATGGAGGGGCGATGACGGCGGCACGCCTTCGGCTCGCTTCGGTGCTTGTAGTCGTCGCTAGGTGGTCTACGAATCTGGATGTAATTTTTATTTCTGGTGTTCGTTGTACTGTCATGATTGAAGATGAATAGATTGGAAGTTTTTCCGCAAAAAAAATCTTCTTCTCTTTTTTTTTTAGAAAAGATCAAGCCTTCAGTTAAATTCCCAATGACGAAGTGTTACAGTCATCCCATCAGGGTTTCTCTTAGGGCTAAAGGTAAATCTCCAAAGGCTTTGTGATCTCCATGAATTCTGGCAAACACGGCCAATTCATGAGCCATTCTGTTGCTGGTTCTTCTAACTGCTTTGATGGTGACCTCCTTGAACTGTTTCATAAGGTCCCAAAAATCAGTGACAAGAGGGAGCAGTACTGATTGGAGGAGCAGTCCGTCTCCACACACACCGGCCCCCTGTAGCATTTACTTGGCTCCAAAAGGCCATGCAGAGCAGCTGTTAGCTCGGCTTCTTCTGAATCTTTGCACGCCGGCGTAAGTTGTCCCCCCGACACAGCAACCTGGCCCGAGCTGTTCCTGACAATAAAACCGGCAGTCGATTTCTCCGGTGTTCTGAATGAAGGATGCGTCAGTATTTAGTTTCAAGAAACCTGCCGGCGGTGGATCCCATTGGCCATCCCCTAAATGTATGATCTGTTGCAGGGGACTCAGCATGAGTGCTGTCCAAATCCCACCCGATTTGGCAACTGTATTGCCTTTTTTCATTAATTGTGAGTTTCTACGTAGTGATTTAAACGCTTTTATATTAGTTTATGGAGGGAGTATGAGAGATTTATTTTATGAGTATGCAATGCAAGAGATGGACACGGGGAGACACACGCCATGCAAATGCCCTGCAGATCTGACCGGACCTGGGCATATCCTGATATCGGATTGAGATCCAGTGACTTGCTGTGAGCAAGTCACCGGTGAACAGTACGGTGACTGGCTCCCCTCTCCACACTGTCCGATCAAGGATCAACGGACAGATCTGTGTGAACAGCGTGCCCCCGAGCTACAATAACTCGTCTACAGTAGGTCATCCACAGTACCCCGGTCTACAGTACCATCCACAGTGTTAGCGCTACAGTATTCAATCTGAACTGCCTCCCCTGCATCCAACGACTGCCCGCCCGCTAGTTACGACATGACTTGTTGTGGGCAAGTCACTGGATTCCTGATATCCATCAACGACATCGACAATGAGCGATACTCTATCCAGCTAAAAAGACCTTTCTCTCATGTTCAATCATTCCACTTTCTTATGTGAGTCCGAATGCTCCTTGTTTCTTGCTATCCATTCAAGTGCTTTGATTAATTGCTAATATGCCAAGACTTAAAATCTATAGAAGAGTTTTCCTCCAGAATTTCTTTGTCAGATATTAAAACCGGAAATCACTTAACAATGCAAGTGCTTCGCGGACAGATGAATTGCAAAAATATGAACACCGTTGACAAAAAGAATGCAGGGCTGCACCTTCTTATTAGACTTTCACCATCACATGCAGTTCCTAATGCTAATTGCGATGCCATCACTTCTTTCTGTAATTAGACTATTGCACTAATCCTCCCGTTTACAAACTAGAGAGTAAAATTTTCACAGAACTTGGACGATTGTTTCTTGCAGAAAAAAAAAAGTTTGGCAATGTGGAGCAAGCTATGTACCATCCTCACTCAATTGTTTCCGGGCTTCTGGCTTTAGCCGACCGCCAATACAAAATCAACGTGTTGGAGCATGAAAATTATATAACATATTGGATAATTTAATATTTTACTCGCAAAAAGGATAATTTAAAATTTTAATTCGTAGCAACGCACACGTATTATAGTGGATGATGGACAAAGAAGAAGAGTGAATTTATTTTTCGGTAAAAAAGAATCGACTATGTCGTTTAAAATACTAGCATCGGATGTGAATTATGTTGCACACAATTGATGTTTTGCCGTTACACCGCACGGGCATTTAGCTAGCCGAACGTAAAAAAAACCACTCGTAGTTCGTGACGGGTGTTTCTAGGCGTCGCGTTTTCGCATGGTGCACAACCATCATAAATCCACTAATCACGGATACTTGTGGATCACCTTCGTTTCCAAATTCCATCTACCACTATCATTCTCTTCCTACAGAAAAAAGAAAATAAAATTGAGTAGAAAATTTGAGCTCCACTACTTGCTGCCGCGACGCTCTCCCCTCTTCCCCACTCCGCCGATCAGAACTCAGAGCCACCACTTGCTTTTCTTCCCCGCTCCAAATCCCCAATTTTCTTCGATATAATCTAACGTATCCGTCCATCAATCTCACCTCCGATCCGTCGCCATCAACCTATTCATCCACGGATAAGCACCTCTGATTTGGAAGCTCCAACGGGGAGCATCGCCGGCGATGCTTTGCTCCGGCCGCATGCTAGCCTGCAGCGGCCTGAGCCCCGGGAGGCTCCGGCCGCCGCGCGCCTACGCTGACCGGCTGCGTCCCCCGCTCCCCGCCCGCAGGTGGCGGGTCGCCGCCTCCGCCGCGGCTCCCGGCGGTTCCCCAGACCTGCCGTCGTCGTCGTCGACACCCCCGCCGTTTGGCGCCGGGGACGACCAGGCCGCGGCCGCGGCCGCTGCCGCCTCCTCCTCCTCAGGGTACTGATTAATTGATCTATTTTGTGAGCAGTTGGTAGCTTTGGGTGCTGGTTGTGCCCGTGAATCGTGAAGCGTCGCTACGATTATGCCAATCAGATTCAGGAGTAAAAACATTACTGTAGTAGCTATATATAGGAACATGCTTGGGCAGCATATAGCCTTATCTGCCAATCTAGCATATGGGATAACCATGATTCTGTTCTTGAACTTCTGGGGACTGGATATTTAGGTGGTACAGTAATGATTCGGGCAACTCAAGTTGAGCATTGCTTGTTCTGGCTTGCAGGTTTTGCATCATTGAAGGGCCTGAGACAGTTCAAGATTTTGATAAGCTAGATTTGCAGGAGATTCTTGATAATATCAGGAGCCGCCGGAACAAGATATTCTTGCATATGGAGGAGGTGTGTTGGTTTTGTGTTATTTTTGTCAATCAATATTTACTGCTTGATTGTGAGCTTGCATATACAATTTGCTTGTCAGAAAGTTGAAGTACTGGAGGACAGGATATAGTTTTAAGACTTGTAAATTGGTAACGATGTTAGCTAAAATGGCAATCCCCATGCTAGTACTTGATTTTTTAATTCAATAATGAGCTAGAACTTGTGAGGCCGAACTACGTTATCCAAGGATGGTGCAAACCGTGCAGGTACAACAAACTTGGAACTAGCTTGGAACATCCATGGATCCTTTAGGATTAGTTTTGGCCCTTCTAGTGTATCTTCTTTCTGTTTATGATTCAGCTTGGCATCTTTTAATTATGCCTTCGAGTGAGTTCTGCTGTGCAATAATGTCAAAACCACTATCATATACATTCTGGCATCATATTTTCCTCTCTTTTTTCACACAGATTCGCAGATTGAGAATACAACAAAGAATAAAAAATGCTGAACTTGGAATCTCAAATGAAGAGCCTGAAGGAGAACTCCCAGATTTTCCATCATTCATCCCGTTTTTGCCTCCCCTGGTTAGTAGGCCCTCACCAGACCCAAAGCTATTATGCAACAGCATTTTAATACTTTACACGCCATGACATAATAACGTATTGAACTTGAATCTCGAAAGCAGTTAGTTACCATTACTTTCTTGTAAACAGAGTGCAGCTAATCTGAAGGTCTACTATGCTACATGTTTCTCTCTCATTGCTGCAATAATGGTCTTTGGTGGATTTCTTGCACCAATTGTAAGTTACATTCTTGATTTTGGATTGGCAATTGTTGCTACTCTAACTGATTTCATCATGAAACAACGTGGTGGATGTGTAACAACTTGATTTGCTTCCCTGCAGCTGGAACTTAAACTTGGTATAGGAGGCACATCTTATGCAGATTTCATCCGAAATGTTCATTTGCCTATGCAACTGAGGTGATCTAGTCTAATTTATGAAGCATCTTTTATCTATGGAATTTGAATGATTATTTACTGCCCTTACATTCATTTGTCTATCTGATATTGTAGCCAGGTAGATCCTATTGTGGCATCCTTCTCAGGTGGAGCAGTCGGAGTTATCTCCGCCCTAATGGTTGTTGAGATAAACAATGTCAAGCAACAGGAGCATAAACGGTGCAAATATTGTTTAGGAACTGGTACCCCCTCCCCCTCTCATAGAACTCTTATCATATATGCACAGAATGGGGAAGATTCCACATAATACTTAATGTTGACGGTGATAATTTAGTGCAAAATTATATTACACCGTCTAAACCCAGTTTCAAACCCGAGACGGGTAAACTTACTTCATTGGCTGCTTAGTCTAAGATCAAACAGCGAACAAATCTCAGATGGATTGATAGAGATAGTAGCTATAGTAGCATATACATGATAGCTTATTGTGCATCCCCTATACTTGGGTGGCTATTTGGTAGCTGTAAGTTTAAACTCACTGAGGAGATTCCATGATGTTGCTGTAGGGTATCTGGCTTGTGCCCGCTGTTCAAGCACGGGAGCTGTTGTGCTTACTGAGCCTGTTTCGACATTCAGTGATGGTGATCAACCTTTATCAGCACCAAAAACCGAGAGATGTCCAAACTGCTCTGGTGCAGGAAAGGTAAAGCAGTCCTTTGCATGCTGAACTGAACACTCGACCCTGTTTCTGAATCAACACACACTCAATCCTAATCAATATTGGCTCTTATCAGTATGTTACATGCTACCCTGCATGCTATCTGGAATTGAGACTCAAATGAAACATGACATGTGACAATATGCTTGCAGGTGATGTGCCCCACATGCCTCTGTACAGGGATGGCAATGGCAAGTGAGCATGATCCTCGAATCGACCCCTTTGATTAAAGGCATATATCAGTTCAGGAATTCTTGTATCGCTATGTAAGTTGTTGTTTGTAGATAATAGTATGGACCGGCATGTCAGGGATTCAAGGCCTATAATCATGAATAGGGACTATTTGTATACTAGTGAATCTGAGTAGACCACTACAGGAATCTGTAACATTATACCATACCCATCGTGTGTACTGATCAGTCGCTTGAACCGAACGATGCAGGAGTGTATGTTTGCCAAAGCAAATAAATCGTGTCACTTTTGTACCAAACAATTCAATCTCATTAATGAATGTTACGCGCCTTTTGAGTCCTAATGTGTGTTGTAAACGAAATTTCAATGGCACTGGTGTAAGGCACCATTCTTTGAAGACTACTGTGAAATGTCTAACTTCTACATAGAAGCATATGACTATTTGTGTGATGTGTAATACTTCCCCGTTCACATGCTAATTGCCTGAGCTAATATGTCAATAAGTTGGAGTTCATAAACCACTTTGAAAAATAAGATATACTTCTTTCGTCCTAAAATAAGTGTTGCTGATTTAATATAAAGTTACTATTCCCTCCTTCCCATAATATAAGACATTTACGCCTTATATTATGGGACAGAGGTAGTACAACTTTGGGACGGAAGTAATATGTTTTTTTTGGCAAACACGGAAGTAAAATGTTTGATTTGCGACATACTAACTGCATTAGTCTTTTTTTTAGGGAATACTAACTGCATTAGTCAGAGTAATATGAAGTTTTGAACTTTCTTATCCCAGCAGTTTAAAGGAATAGCTGGGCCCTAGGCAGCCCAGACCATGGCCCGGGGAGTGGAAAAAGTACTAGCCCATGGGTATGAGATTTGGCCCGAGGCGCAACCCAGACAGCCAGCCCAAGAACAAAACTGACTTGAGAGGAGCTTGAACTAGGGGACTGACTAGGCCATCTCAGGACAACTCCAACTGGCCAACCCAAACGGACACACAATGTGTTCGTTTTTGTTTGTTGGAATCGGCCAAGCGGACACCAGGGCCGTCTTGTTTGATGGCCCGTAGGTGCGTCCAACACGGCGGACGTGCATTTCAGATTTACACAATATTTTAAAATTAAAAATATTTCACTTCGTCACCAAAAGTCTCGGCTTACATTAATTAAACTAAAAAGTCATAATAAAATCTTACGTCTAGTTGTGGTCGTCGTGGTTGTCGCTGTCGTCCTCACTGGTGAGGTCGACGAAGGCCAGATGATCTCATGGAAACAACCATGGAACTACCGCCGGCTGTGGCGTTGGCGCGTGCAGTGGTGCAGCGGGGCGTCTCCTGCTGCTGCTGAGTGACCACATGTTCGCACCCACCCACACGGACGGGCCCGACACCCACTTCGGCGTGCAGGGCACCATGGCCGTCCACGACCACGATTGCCCCACTAATGATGCCCACCCATCGTGGCCCTCCGGCTGCCGCTGCTCGAGCACGACGACATCGCCTGCGGTCGATGCAGCCAGTTGCTTCGCCAGGCCCTCCCATTTATGTGAGCTCGTTGAGCTTGGACTCCCCGAGGGACTTCTTGTAGGCCGTCGATCTCCTCGACTGGTGGCAGGGGTGGCGGGGGGCTGGGAGCACGCACGAGGGTGAGCGGGAGCATGCACACAAGCGGTAAAGTGCGAGCGATGCCGCACATCGTGCTCGTCGCAGAACCAAGTGTCCCAGAACGACGAGTTAATGGCGAACATCGCGTCACGGTGGAGGTCCTCATGGAGCTGAGCTCAGCGGCGGTGTATGTCGGCATAGCGTGCGCGGCCGGAGGCCGTAACGACAAGCACTGGGGCCCTCTCTGGTTAAGGTGTCAACCGTTCGGCGGGTGGGCGTCAGGCCACGACACCAGGATGGCCTCCTGCCAATACTGCTTGCACTGCTCCATGCCGACGTACACAGTCATTGGGATGCATGCAACGTTAGGGCCAAGCTTTCCGCACAGCCTCGAGGAGGAGCCAGCCTTGTGGTCGTGCTTCCCGGCCTTCCCGGGGATCCACTTCCATGATATTTTGCCGGTGGGCTGTAGCTAGGGGTAGAGGGAGGAAGAAGATGATGAGTGGACCCCCCACACACGTAAGCCATCAAAAAGGACCCATGAAGGAGGTTGGCTTGACGTGTGGGCCCTCGGCAGGCACGGGATTTAAGAGGACTAGCGGGTGGTGGTTGGGTGGCCGGCACGCAGGCCCAAACCAAACACCAAGAGGACACGGGCGCGACTGTCTCATGTCAGTGTGGATGCAAATCAGGCCCAAATTTGGGGTGGATTTGCATCCGGACAGACATGTGACGGACAGAAATTGTGTTTCCGTCCACGCCTTGTTGGGCCGTGCTTTTTTCCCTCGCGAACCCAAATAGACACAACCGGACAAAATGGGTCGGTCGGTTGGAGTTTCCCTCACTGACTAGCTAGCGGGTACCCTCCATGCAGATGTCTCCTAGCGGGCAGCGCTGGGCGCACTCAGTCGCTGCGACCACATGCGCATGCCGTGTGCATCCTACATGAACACTTTTTTTCTACAATGCTTTCGTTTTGTTTAGCTTTTCAAATTTTACTTGGCTTTCCCTAGGTTTTGGTGTTTTTTTGCGAGCATCATTGTGCTTCTCTAAATAATGCGAAATGCACGGCGTGTGCTTCGAGAGAAGCACAAGAAGCACAACTATGCTTCTCGTGGAAGCGCAAATTTGGTTTCGCGAGAAGCATATCATAGGCTTTGATGAGAAGCACAGGATGTGCTTCCACGGGAAGCACAACCTCTGCTTCCCCGAAAAAAAAAGAAAAGGCATAGTAGTGCTTCCATGAGAAGCACAACCTTGTTTCCACGAGAAGCACAACTTCGGATTTTCTGAGGGAAAGCATAGCATGTGTGACGGAGCTAATTCAGACAGATTTCCAGGCAGGGGATCCTAAGCTAGATGTCTTGGAACGATGGTAACAATGACATGGGATTTACCGAGGTTCAGTCTCTCCGGGGAGATAAAGCCCTACATTCTACTTGTGCTTTTTTGTGTTGGAGTGTGTGTAGAGTATAGGTAAAACTACCAAGATATTGTATGATGTATCTATGAGCATGACCTCTAGGTTTATATAAGATACCGGGGTCCTAGGGTACAAGATCCTAGTCGGGTACATACAAGAGGTAGATTCCTCCATGAATCCAGCATGTCATGTACGCCAAGTCTTATGGATCTCTACTCCTAAGGGACGAGTTGGTAGTCTCCGTCGGTTTATTTTCGCCCCACTACTTTCGTCCGGGTTTTCTTCGTCCCCTCCCCCACCCCACCCCACCCCACGCATGAACCGCTCCTCTCCCTCTCCTCGCGCGAGCGGGTCCTCTCTCCGGTACCCTCGCACGCGCTAGGGTTCCTGCGCCGCCGCGAGCTCGTCGACCAGCCCAACGTCCTGCTGCTCCGCGCCTCGCTTCCCTCGTCGCTCGCCTTCAGACTCCTCGCTAGCCTCAGGCGATCCATCGCTTGTCTGCAAGCCAAGCCGCCGCCTCTCCGCCGAGAAAGAGGGCTCCCGATCTCCGCCGTGGTCGACCAACAGCCCATCGCGCCTGCTCCATCGCCTCGTCACGCATGCCGTCTGCTCCGCCACCTCGCCGCCTGCTCTGTCGCCTCGCCGCCTGCTCCGTCGCCTTGCCACGCGCCGACCGCCTTCTCCCCCTCGTCTCGCCGCTTCTCTCCGTCCGCACTAGGAGATCAAGAGGGAAGGGATCCCCTTTTCTGCAAAGCCCGTGCCTTGTCGGCTTCGGCGGCGGCGCTCGATGACCCGCTCCTCGTCCTCGAGCACCTCCTCCAGACCTCGAGCTCCGGCGGCGGCGGCGTGGGAAAGACGACCAGGGCATGGGGAAGACGAAGACTTCCTCCACACACATGCCGCTGCCCTTTGATTGTCTTGCTCCTTGAGTTGGCGGGCTGATGATGGAGGATCTGCACTCTGTGCTCCACTGGCGCCACCGCTGCCGCTTCTGCTTCTGCTCCCCGCTCGCCCACGGCGCAGGTCTGTTGATGTCTACTATGCAACCTTCTTGTAGACGTTGTTGGGCCTCCAAGTGCAGAGGTTTGTAGGACAGTAGCAAATGTCCCTCAAGTGGATGACCTAAGGTTTATCAATCTGTGGGAGGTGTAGGATGAAGATGGTCTCTCTCAAACAACCCTGCAACCAAATAACAAGGAGTCTCTTGTGTCCCCAACACACCCAATACAATGGTAAATTGTATAGGTGCACTAGTTCGGCGAAGAGATGGTGATACAAGTGCAATATGGATGGTAGATATAGGTATTTGTAATCTGAAAATATAAAAACAGCAAGGTAACTAATGATAAAAGTGAACGTAAACGGTATTGCAATGCTAGGAAACAAGGCCTAGGGTTCATACTTTCACTAGTGCAAGTTCTCTCAACAATAATAACATAATTGGATCATATAACTATCCCTCAACATGCAACAAAGAGTCACTCCAAAATCACTAATAGCGGAGAACAAACGAAGAGATTATTGTAGGGTACGAAACCACCTCAAAGTTATTCTTTCTGATCGATCTATTCAAGAGTCCGTAGTAAAATAACACGAAGCTATTCTTTCCGTTCGATCTATCATAGAGTTCATACTAGAATAACACCTTAAGACACAAATCAACCAAAACCCTAATGTCACCTAGATACTCCAATGTCACCTCAAGTATCCGTGGGTATGATTATACGATATGCATCAAACAATCTCAGATTCATCTATTCAACCAACACAAAGAACTTCAAAGAGTGCCCCAAAATTTCTACCGGAGAGTCAATACGAAAACATGTGCCAACCCCTATGCATAAGTTCACGAGGTCACTGAACCCGCAAGTTGATCACCAAAACATACATCAAGTGAATCAATAGAATACCCCATTGTCACCACGGGTATCCCACGCAAAACATACATCAAGTGTTCTCAAATCCTTAAAGACTCAATCTGATAAGATAACTTCAAAGGGAAAACTCAATCCATTACAAGAGAGTAGAGGGGGAGAAACATCATAAGATCCAACTATAATAGCAAAGCTCGCGATACATCAAGATCGTGCCGAATCAAGAACACGAGAGAGAGAGAGAGATCAAACACATAGCTACTGGTACATACCCTTAGCCCCGAGGGTGAACTACTCCCTCCTCGTCATGGAGAGCGCCGGGATGATGAAGATGGCCACCGGTGAGGGATCCCCCCTCCGGCAGGGTGCCGGAACAGGGTCCCGATTGGTTTTTGGTGGCTACAGAGGCTTGCGGCGGCGGAACTCCCGATCTATTCTGTTCCCCGAAGGTTTTAGGGTATATGGGAATATATAGGCGAAAGAAGTCGGTAAGGGGAGCCACGAGGGGCCCACGAGGGTGGAGGGCGCGCCCCCCTGCCTTGTGCTCTCCTCGTTGATCCCCTGACATGCACTCCAAGTCTCCCGTATTGCTTTCTTTCCAAAAATAACTTTTCCGAAGGTTTCATTCCGTTTGGACTCCGTTTGATATTCCTTTTCTGTAAAACTCAAAAACAAGGAAAAAAACAGAAACTGGCACTGGGCTCTAGGTTAATAGGTTTGTCCCAAAAATCATATAAAATAGCATATAAATGCATATAAAACATCCTATATGGATAATATAATAGCATGAATGCTTCATAAAGTATAGATACGTTGGAGACGTATCAGCATCCCCAAGCTTAATTCCTGCTCGTCCTCGAGTAGGTAAATGATAAAACAAATAATTTATGAAGTGTGAATGCTAGCAGGTGCACAAGTTTGATCAATGATAATTTCAATCACCTTTTCTAGCATCATTATATGTCATAACAGTAGCTCAACTCATAAAACTTTTCATGATCAAGTAACAAACTATTCACATGTTAAAGTATAGATCATAAACTTTCTTGAAAACTAACAAACCGTGTTATTAGTCATCAAACAATTACAATTCATCTTATTTTCAGGAAGAGTCTATGTCAGAGCTTTGATTCAGCAAACTTCACATACTCAACTATCATTTAGTCTTCCATGATTGCTACCACTCAAAGCATATTTTTAGAACAAATAGTATTCATCGAACACAGAGATATATAGGGGCTTAATGTTTTGCCTTCCAACCTTTTACCTCAAGGGTAATGTCAACAATAATAATTCATGCTCAAATATATTTGAATGGCCATATATGCTTAGATCTTTCCATCACATGATGCTTGCCAACTAAAGAGTAGGTTGGAATGAGAAGGAATACTACTGACTCTTGCATAAAATTAAAAGATAGGCCCTTCGCAGAGGGAAGCAGGGATTTGCAGAGGTGCCAGAGCTCGAAGCAAAAAACAGAGATGAAAATAATTTTGAGAGGTATGCTTTCATTGTCAACATAACGACCAAGAGTTCCCAATATCTTCCATACTAGATACATTATAGGCGGTTCCCACGCAGAAAAGTAAAGTTTTTACTCCCCCTCCACCAACATTCACACTCAACGGCTTGTCCGAAACAACGGGTGCCGTCCAACTATCAACATTCCTAGGGGAGTTTTGTTTAAATTATTTGCGAATTTGTTTTAGATCTTTTGATCATAGGACTGGGCATCCCAGTTACCAGCCATTTTCTCGTGAATGATGAGCGGAGTCCACTCATCGTGAGAATAACCCACCTAGCATGGAAGATACTACTAGACCCTAGTCGCCACATGAGCGATTCGGGCATACAAAACAGATTATTATTTGAAGGTTTAGAGTTTGGCACATGCAAATTTACTTGGAACGGCAGGTAAATATCACATATAGGTAGATATGGTGGACACTCATGGAAGAAACTTGGTTCAAGGAATTTGGATGCACAAGCAGTATTCCGCTTAGTACAGATATTTTGGCTAGCAAAGGATTCTAAAAAGCAAGCACCACATGTTAGAGGATCCATAACAATATAACTTCTATACAAATATACCCAAGCATAACTCATTATGTTGTCTTCCTTGTCCAACTTCAACTAATTTGCTCAGGTTTGAAAATAATTAATGGGGCTCACAATCATAGAAGATGTCCAAGATAGTACTATATGTGAAATCTCTCTTCCTTCAATATTCTTTCATGAATTGTTCAAGTGACCAATACAATGTTTGCTAACCTTCAATAAATCTACCACCTCTACTTCTTATATGTGAAGGCATTACTCCCCATGGGAAACGCATATGAAACATATATAATTTCATATTTATGACATTCAAATCATTCAACCATTTACTCATAGGATATAAGTGAAGCACACGATTAAATGACAAACTACTCCAAAAAGATATAAGTGAAGATCACTGAGTAGTTAAATAATTATGTAGCTATGTGAAGACTCTCTCTCATTTAAGAATTTCAGATCTTGGAATTTTATTCATACATCAAGCAAAACAAAAGAAAACGACATTTTAAGGATAGCACTCATCATGTGAAGAAGCAAAAACTTAGGCTCAACCGATACTAACTGATAATTGTTGAAGAAGAAAGGTGGGATGCCTACCGGGGCATCCCCAAGCTTAGATGCTTGAGACTTCTTGAAATATTATCTTGGGGTGCCTTGGGCATCCCCAAGCTTGAGCTTGTGTGTCTCCTTAATTCCTCTCATATCACGGTTTTCTAAATCTCGAAAGCTTCATCCACACCAAACTCAACAAGGACTCGTGAGATAAGTTAGCATAAACCAATGCAAAAACCTTATCATACTATATTGTAGCAAATCACTAAAATTATTATTCAACATTGCATACTAAATGCCTCTGCATATTTAATAGTCCTATTCTCAAATTGAATCATTAAAGAAGCAAACATATGCAAACATAACAGCAATCTACCTAAACAGGACAGTCTGTAAAGAATGCAGCAAGATCCATACTTTCCTAGCTCCAAAAATTATGAAAGAAAATTCCCACTGTAGTAAATTTATCAAAGCTTATTATGCAAAAGGTTTCAACACACATACTGACTTTTCTAGGGAATTTTTGCAGCAGCGGTAAACTTTCTGTTTTGAAACAGCAACATGTATACTTGCAAAATAAGCATGGTAAAGGCTATCCTTGGCATTTTTATTAAAAATAAAGATGCAAAACATTATTATAGATAACAGCAAGCAAATCCTAACAAAAGAAAATGACGCTCCAAGCAAAACACATATCATGTGGTGAATAAAAATATAGCTCCAAGTAAAAGTTACCGATGAACGAAGACGAAAGAGGGGATGCCTTCTGGGGCATCCCCAAGCTTAGGCTCTTGGTTGTCCTTGAATATTATCTTGGGGTGCCTTGGACATCCCCAAGCTTAGCCTCTTGCCACTCCTTATTCCATAGTCCATCGAATCTTCACCCAAAACTTGATTACTTCACAACACAAAACTTAACAGAAAACTCGTAAGCTCCGTTAGCGAAAGAAAACAAAACACCACTTCAAGGTACTGTAATGAACTCATTATTTATTTATATTGGTGTTAAATATACTGTATTCCAACTTCTCTATGGTTTATAAACTATTTTACTAGCCATAGATTCATCAAAATAAGCAAACAACACACGAAAAACAGAATCTGTCAAAAACAGAACAGTCTGTAGTAATCTGTAACTAACGCAAACTTCTGGAACTCAGAAAAATCTACCAAAATAGGACGACCTAGATAATTTGATTATTGATCTTCTGCAATTGGAATTAGTATTTTATCACGTTCTGGTGATTTTTAACAATTGTTTTCGTGAACAGAAAGTTTCTGGAATTTTTAGCAAGATCAAATAACTATCATCCAAGAAGATCCTATAGGTCTTACTTGGCACAAACACTAATTAAAACATAGAACCACATCTAACCAGAGGCTAGGTGAATTATTTATTACTAAACAGAACCAAAAAGCAAGAAACAAAAATAAAATTGGGTTGTCTCCCAACAAGCGCTAACGTTTAACGCCCCTAGCTAGGCATGATGATTTCAATGATGCTCACATAAAAGATAAAAAATGAAACATAAAGAGAGCATAATGAAGAATATGACTAGCACATTTAAGTCTAACCCACTTCCTATGCATAGGGATTTTGTGAGCAAACAACTTATGGGAACAATAATCAACTAGCATAGGAAGGCAAAATAAGCATAACTTCAAAACTTTAAGCACATAGAGAGGAAACTTGATATTATTGCAATCCCTACAAGCATATATTCCTCCCTCATAATATTTTTCAGTAGCATCATGAATGAATTCAACAATATAACCAGCACCTAAAGCATTCTTTTCATGATCTACAAGCATAGAAATTTTACTACTCTCCACATAAGCAAATTTCTTCTCATCAACAATAGTGGGAGCAAACTCAACAAAATAACTATCATGTGATTGAAAATTAAGATCAAGATGACAAGTTTCATGGTTATAATTATTCGTTAAAGCATGCGCGTCATCACAATAATCATCATAGATAGGAGGCATGCTTTCATCATAGTAAATTTGCTCATCAAAGCTTGGGGGACAAAAAATATCATCTTCATCAATCATAGCTTCCCCAAGCTTGTGGCTTTGCATATGATTAGTATCATGGGTATTCAAAGAATTCATACTAACAACATTGCGATCATGCTCATCATTCAAATATTTAGTGCCAAACATTCTAATGCAGTCTTCTTCTAGTACTTGAGCACAATTTTCCTTCCCATCATTCTCACGAAAGATAATTAAAAAGATGAAGCATATGAGGCACCCTTAATTCCATTTTTTTGTAGTTTTCTTTTTAGACTAAACTAGTGATAAAACAAGAAACAAAAAGATTCGATTGCAAGATCTAAAGATATACCTTCAAGCACTCACCTCCCCGGCAACGGCGCCAGAAAAGAGCTTGATGTCTACTACGCAACCTTCTTCTTGTAGACGTTGTTGGGCCTCCAAGTGCAGAGGTTTGTAGGACAGTAGCAAATTTCCCTCAAGTGGATGACCTAAGGTTTATCAATCCGTGGGAGGTGTAGGATGAAGATGGTCTCTCTCAAACAACCCTGCAACCAAATAACAAAGTGTCTCTTGTGTCCCCAACACACCCAATACAATGGTAAATTGTATAGGTGCACTAGTTCGGCGAAGAGATGGTGATACAAGTGCAATATGGATGGTAGATATAGGTATTTGTAATCTGAAAATATAAAAACAGCAAGGTAACTAATGATAAAAGTGAGCGTAAAAGGCATTGCAATGCTAGGAAACAAGGCCTAGCGTTCATACTTCACTAGTGCAAGTTCTCTCAACAATAATAACATAATTAGAGCATATAACTATCCCTCAACATGCAACAAAGAGTCACTCCAAAGTCACTAATAGCGGAGAACAAACGAAGAGATTATTGTAGGGTACGAAACCACCTCAAAGTTATTCTTTCTGATCGATCTATTCAAGAGTCCGTAGTAAAATAACACGAAGCTATTCTTTCTGTTCGATCTATCATAGAGTTTGTACTAGAATAACACCTTAAGACACAAATAAACCAAAATCCTAATGTCACCTAGATACTCTAATGTCACCTCAAGTATCCGTGGGTATGATTATACGATATGCATCAAACAATCTCAGATTCATCTATTCAACCAACACAAAGAACTTCAAAGAGTGCCCCAAAGTTTCCACCGGAGAGTCAATACGAAAACGTGTGCCAACCCCTATGCATAAGTTCACGAGGTCACTGAACCCGCAAGTTGATCACCAAAACATACATCAAGTGAATCAATAGAATACCCCATTGTCACCACGGGTATCCCACGCAAAACATACATCAAGTGTTCTCAAATCCTTAAAGACTCAATCCGATAAGATAACTTCAAAGGGAAAACTCAATCCATTACAAGAGAGTAGAGGGGGAGAAACATCATAAGATCCAACTATAATAGCAAAGCTCGCGATACATCAAGATCGTGCCGAATCAAGAACACGAGAGAGAGAGAGATCAAACACATTGCTACTGCTACATACCCTCAGCCCCGAGGGTGAACTACTCCCTCCTCGTCATGGAGAGCGCCGGGATGATGAAGATGGCCACCGGTGAGGGATCCCCCCTCCGGCAGGGTGCCGGAACAGGGTCCCGATTGGTTTTTGGTGGCTACAGAGACTTGCGGCGGCGGAACTCCCGATCTATTCTATTCCCCGAAGGTTTTAGGGTATATGGGAATATATAGGCGAAAGAAGTCGGTAAGGGGAGCCACGAGGGGCCCACGAGGGTGGAGGGCGCGCCCCCCTGCCTCGTGCTCTCCTCGTTGATCCCCTGACGTGCACTCCAAGTCTCCCGTATTGCTTTCTTTCTAAAAATAACTTTTCCGAAGGTTTCATTCCGTTTGGACTCCGTTTGATATTCCTTTTCTGTAAAACTCAAAAACAAGGAAAACAGAAACTGGCACTGGGCTCTAGGTTAATATGTTAGTCCCAAAAATCATATAAAATAGCATATAAAACATCCTATATGGATAATATAATAGCATGAATACTTCATAAATTATAGATACGTTGGAGACGTATCATCTGTCTTCTGAATTTACAGGTGATGTCTGTCTGTTGAAGCAAGCAGGTGAGCTGATTTTGTGCAGCGATTGGTTTGTGCAGCGATTGGAGGAGGAATGGGGTATTGCAGAGGATTGGATGCTGCTTCCATTGGTGCAGGTGAGCCATGGAGTATTGCGAGTACGAGTACAGTACTGAGAAAATTCAGTTAGCCATGGAGTACTTGAGATGTACATACAGTATAAATTTAGTTAGACTTGCACTTTGTATGCTTTCAGTATTGGTGAACATACAGTATAGAGTCAGTTAGCCTTGCACTTTGTATGCTTTCAGTATTGGTGAACATACAGTAGATAAACATACAATATAAATTCAGTATGAACAGTATTGGTGATAATTGAATTCAGATGGGAACATCCTCAGGCCACTATTCTTATTCTTATTCTGTAAATTTATTCTTTACACTTTATTCTTTGGTTACTTCAAGTGAGTAGCTACAATAACTTCAAGTGGGTAACTCCATTTTCTGAATTTTTTTACACATTAACCATGATATTTGTTCCTCTGTTCTGGTCATAATTATAATCTGATTGCTGAACCCTTAATCATTCTCATAATCTGAATGCAACAAGAGCATCCAAAATCTGGAGCAAACAATGTTTGAAAATTTCCAAACTTCTGTTGAAAAGTTAACTGAATTTTTTGTATCAACATTGCAACATTTCAGCATGACAACTCAACTCAACTCAATTCAGTAAATTAAATGGCATATTGCAATATTTACAAAGATTCAGTTAACTTCTGTTAACATTCAGTTAACTGAAGAACATGTTTATCCAGACCAAGAACATTCAGTTAACTTCTTTGACATTGGAGGTGAACACATTCAGTTAACTTTTTTGCAACATTTATGCAGAATACATGATCAATTGCGTTTGAAATTAATGAACAAGCGCAATTTGCAGAAATTGGAGCCCGGGTTCTTCCTCTCACCGGCAGCAGCACGAGCAGGGGATTAGTGTTTGAAATTAGGGTCTTCTGAATGTTGTTTCCTTGTTGCTGAAGATAGGTGACTCTGAGGAATGTAGGTAGGCTGGCTATGTCGCCGAGGTTGAGAGGGAGAGCCCACCACCTTTTCTGATTAATGTTGTTTAGGTTTAGAGATGGTCCTAACACTAATCCCCTTACACCCAAAAGAAAAAACATCCTAATCTAATGTTATCTCACCTAAAAGAAAAGCATCCTAATCTAATGTTATCTCTGATTTCTTTTGCAAATGTTACTGTTCGTAATTTCCCGAGCTTGTGTAACGTCTTTGTTTTATTGCTGTCCATTGGGAGTATTCTTATGCATGATTGCTTCTTCAGATTGCAAATGTAGCTGGTGCACTCCTGAAGGCGGAGAATAAACTTGCGAAGAAGTTGGATGATCTTACTTTGTAAGACTTACTCTCGAAAGGAGAATGCGGGTATATTTTTCTCTGTCTTCATTGTTTTTATGTTTATTGTGGTCCCTTTATTTTTGATGTGCTACCCTGCATGTCGTAGTTTGAGACAGTTCTGCTTGTTCCTGCCAGTATAAGGACAAATACAATTTCGCCTACGAAACTTCCATTCTTTCCCTGTTCTGTTTGTGTAGATTTTCTTCTTATATAAGATACACATTTTTTTTTTGTTACAAGCAAATTAGATTGGTCACAAAAACATGTTATTTCAGCAGCAGTTATTGTTTCAACTGAAATCATGTTTGCTTACTGGGAGCTAGCTATCCCCGACAATAGATTTACACTTTGCTTATATTCGAGCAGTAATATGACGTAATGGTTTTGTTCTCTCCTTGCATTTGCCTCTGCTTTCTTGATTCTGTCCTTAAATGATGACTAGATATGTCCGTTGATAAAGTTATCTGATGTACATAAGGATCGTAAAGTTATATGTTACTCATGATTGGTGTTGACTAGCTACAGAACCTGGGCACTACTCAGTACACCAACCACTTCAACGATGCAACAGATGCACCAACATCCTGTGCAAAACACATTTGTGCAGTCACTTTTTATATTACAACAAGGTTTACTCGGACACTACACATATGGCTTCAAACATGGGCTGAATTTGTGTTGGCCTGAAGGAATGCAAAAAATACTACTTCGGCACATTGATTGGTTGTTAAGCGTTGTATTTGAGTTTTGCACAATCAGTAGCATGTTTAGCATAACATTTTTGGTATCTAGGAACACTATTGTAGGGATCCTTGTTCAGTGTTCGTTTACACAAGAATTTGTGGAAAAAAATATTTGTCAGGCCCCTTGCAGCGTACATGGTCGGGACATGCACTGGCAGGATGGATAGATGCTGTTTTGGTGGCAGTGGCGAGCTGCCGGGGTCGCGGTTCCTCGACCAGGATGAGATGCGCAATTTGGAGCTGGCCCGGAGGAGAAAGACGAGGGTTGGTCCAGCCAACGACGGCCTGCTAAACGAACTGATTTGTCTAGGTAAAGGTTTTCTCACTGCCTTTCTTTTCCTACAGTGTCGTCTTCTTTCCCATGTAGGTCACGTGCCTAGATTGCTTGCTAGATCTTGCTAACTCAACCACTTGATGTTAACTTTGTATGTGTCTACCTAGATTGTTTGCTAGACCTTACTAACTGGGCCATTTGATGGTAAAGTGAAGTACAATCAGGCTTGTTGACTCTACTGTACATGTATGCCTACATTACTTACTAAGTATATCTTACTGCATATGATGATTTTTTGCCAGCTGTCCAAAGGTTCTGATTTTGGATTCTGTCAAGTTCAATTCAGATTTTAATTTTGTTTCCACCTCCTTTTGTATTGACAATGTGTGCGGCATTTAAACGATGACTGTGAAAATTCATGGACATTGCGAGGCATGGAAAGGATTGGACTTTGATTTTTGTCATTAATTAAAAGGTATAGGTAAGGCTTGGTATGTTCTAATTTGGAGTTGCACTGCAGCCACGACAATGGGAGCTTGGAAGCGAGCCAGACGTGAATTGCATGTGCACGAGCTCGGTGGCGATCGCAAGACCCCCACCTCGAGTGTTCCCATCCACCTACAACGGCTTCATACAGATGAAGACACATGCTCAATCTGCCATTACCTGGTTGGCACATGCTTGAATGTACGAACCAAATATTCTTGCTAAGTTTTTCTCTTTCAACCATGAAGTGCAATACTATAGGTGAGCGCTCTTAACAGGCTCCAGATCGCCACATTTCTCGAAGAAATCCACCGGCTTAAAAATCTTGCTGCTGGTATGCATCCACCACCTGATCCTTAATCTAAATTTGAGAAGAAATTGATGTAACATCTGCTCTTATGTTCTTTGTAACTCCCGAATTGGAACCCGATGGCAAGTCTTTTTGAATGAATGAACAGAGCAACTATGTCTTAGCATATTTTTCCAGAATCTTTATATTTTTTTAGTTTCATGCTATTTAGTGCAACCTTTGCTATATTCAGTTTGTCCACCTTTAATGCATCTGTTTATGTGACATGTAACATCTGCTCTTATGTTCTTTTTGAAAGGAATGGAACCCCCTACATCGATGTTTGTTTTTTGAAAGAATAAGAACCAAGATGAGCTAGGCTCACTCCTTCACAATGAAGATTTTCGTTCATTTCTCTTTATCTTGCATAACAAATAATATTTACAGTTTTATGCAAGACTATTTTAGCCCGAGCACTGGACAACTGGCACTTTTCATGGTGGTATGTTGCAAACTTACTTGATGCTTATCCAGATATAATATTTCACGCACAAGTACACCCCTCTAAGCAATTGGTCAGAATTTTGATCTTCTATTGATTCATGTTACACACTTTAGGACAAAGGAGGATGTATCTTCCCTTTGAAACAACTTTAACGAAATGCATTTCGCAATTAGATGGGTAAAGTTTATCGAAGGGAGCATTTCAGTTATTGGGCTGTTTTTTTTTTAGTTAGTATGTCTTAGCTATAAACCGGTTTTTGTTATTTTCATTTATCGGAGCCACACAAAAGAATCTTGTTGCGGTGGAATAATAAGGAGAGACAAACACCAACATTGCCCTACATGCAACTTCCATTGTGTGTAAATAAGGATTTAACATGCAGTTACCTCTTGTGGTTGGAAAGAGTTTTTCATTTGTAAATCAGATGTACAATACATCATCTTCTCTCATGGTATGTGATGACCATTTCATATATTTGCTAAATTTTGGAAAAGGTGCACAAGCAATTATAAAGGGGTGTGAAGGGCGTTGCCACGGGACAACAAACTTACGCATGGCGATGCTGCTAACTGTTTGAAAAGGTGCACTAGCATTTCATATATTTGCTAAAATTTTGAAGTGTCGACAATACAAGAGTAAGGCGAATGAACACAGTGGAGGAACAGAGGGAGGTGGAGGGAGGTCGGGTGGGAGAAAACATTGAGATGCACTATGGGGCAATGCAACGTCACAATGGCAGCGGAGGCAAGGGAATATTTTAACTCAGTGTAACAAATGCAGTGAAGTAGTGCCTGCTATGCACCAGATGGACCTTATTTTTATATATGCTTTTCTCAAAATGAAAAATGCTAAAATGCACATTCAAATTTATTGGTATCCGATGACAATTCCTTATCCAGATTGTAATTAGTTATACTATTTCCTACAGGTTAGAAGGTACATATGAGACAGAGTAAAGTTGATTATATATAGGATATAGACTAGAAAATTATAAGGCGTCATATGCAAGTTGTCTGGAAATTCTGGCGAATGCATTGACTTTGGCCTCACACGGGGCAAGACATGAACATGATGCCTGATAGTTATCGTCGCTGCACCTTTGGAACAGTTTTTTTTCTTGCAATATCCTTCATCTAATGAGAGTTGTTACCATGCACATGTTAGCGATGCAGGTTATAACGCTACCACAAAGCTTGGTTAAGTCTATTTTTGTGCAAATGAAATATATTTCCTTGGATTAATGATTTAGTAGATATTGGTTCAATACTGCTATCATTGATTTTTGTGCTAAGGGATACCTAGGGTAATTTTCTAGCCATGTCAGTAACATGCCTTGAGTATTCAAACTTGGTATTACAAATTTCTCAATTTGATATTTGATTCTTTCAAGGAATATTGTTGTTTGCCTAATTAACGAGATACTCGAGTCACTTAAGAAAAATGGTACGCCTTTGGAGGTGTTCACAGGGAAGGCTGCTGGTGTTGGCATCGCTGTTATCAGTTATAAGCTAAATGATCTTTAGCGTGATGGGAAGTTATCAACTCTCGTGGTGATCACTAATGATCTTTAGCGTTGCATAGTGAGGATGAGATTGGACCACCGTCTTTGGTAGAAAATTGATTCCCATTTGGTTAAGTTGTAGAGGGAGCATATAATGGTTATTATTGGCATTATTTGCATTGTGCTTTCCCTTCTTCATTGGAATTGACTTTATGCCCATTACATAATCTGTACAGAAAATGTAGAATGCTATTATTACTTTTCCTCTAGAGCAGTGTTTCTAAGCAAACAAAAATGGCCACTTGTTCTTTATAGTGCATGCAGAGGAGAAAGGTATGTGCTACCATATCCTGGTCGTCAATAGTAAATGTGTGTATGGTCTTCACTAAGTCATAGTTCTGAAGTGTCTTTGCAACTTCAGATAGTGATTTTACTGTTACTATTTCTTTCATGTTAGAAGGCACACAATATTTTTCTCATTTCATCTTTGCACATGAGTAATTATTATTTGTAATCAGATAGTGTGAGAAATGAAAGATTTATTTGTCTTAGCATTAAATGTTAAATATGCATGGTATCATATTCAATACACATATCATTTCCTTTCGTTATTCTGTGCCCATGTCAGAACTAATGCAAGAATAAGTATTAAAACTAATGCCATGGTGCCCATGTCAAGTCTTGCAGTGGATTAAAAAGTTTACCATGTGAAATCATTTTTGTTTGTTGTACATAGTATAATCATTAATTTGTGTGCTCCCTCGTGGAGTAAATGAGTCAGGATGAAGTTTGAAAAGTTATCTTAGCCCGTATAAAGGTTATGATTTTCCTTTGATGTTTAAGCTTCTAGGATATTTACTGTAGCCGCCAAACATTAATAGGGGTGTGAGAGAGAGAGAGATAGAGGGTGAAACCCAGAGAGAGAGACGGTGGGAGAGATGGAGGGTGGTAGACAAAGAGAGGAGTATGCATTTTATTCATATATGTGTAATCGAAAAAAGGCCCATAGTAACGCACGGGCGTTCTACTAGTCTTCCTTGTATACGCCATGGACTGCGTGATGAGGCCCAAGACGGAACCGACGAGGGGTGCCTAGTCTGGCCCACTAGGCCGAGAGTCGATATGGTGAGTGGCCCTTAGCCAGGACACCGTCGTTGTGCTTCCCCCCAAAAAATGACAATCGCAAAATTGTGCTTTCAGTTTCTTTTGGTATTCATTTTTTGTCGGTTTTTAAAATTTAGTTTTTTGGTTATTGTTTCTATTTTTTGGTTTTTTCATGAATTTTTTAGCCAAATCTACTAACATGGGATCTAGTTTGGAAAATCTTGACGTAAGAAATCCAACGATAAAAATGGTTCAGTATTTGGACGCACGAAAACGTTTTGAATAAACAAATCTACAAAAAAGAGAAAACACTCAGCTTACGACAAGTGGCGCACATTAACACCCGAGAAGATGAAGAGTAACCTTTGCAAGGGGTAACTCTTAACTAGTGATTTCGGCGAACTCGAGGTAGCGTGAGGGCATATATTATTTCTTGCGCGTGTCAGGGGATAGCGACCAACGTGCTTCCCGGTAATGGGCCGACCCACTAGTCAGTCTTTGTGTTTCTCCGTTTGTCTTCTTTTGCTTTATTTATTTATTTTTATTTTGCAAATTCGTATATTTTAAAAAATCTAAAAAAATTGAAATTACGAACTATTTTTTAAGGCATGATTTTGTTGAAAATCACAAACAATTCGAATTCATGAACACTATTTTAAATTTGTGAACACCTTTTGAATTTGAGAACATTTATTGAAATTTGTGAACATTTTTTTCAAACTCGTGATTTTTTTTGAATTTGTGGAATTATTTGAATTCATGATCATTTTTTTAAATCCATGAACATTTTCTTCAAACTCGCAAAGATTACTGAATTCATCAAAAAAAAATTAAATTCAGGAACATTTTCAAACTCACGAACATTTTTTGAAGTTCATGACCTTTTTTAATTCGTGAACATTTTTTGATTAGTGAACATTGTTCAAACTCAAGAACAGTTTTTGAACTTCATGAACATTTTTTGATTTTTGCGAACATTTTTTAAAGTCATGAATATTAATTAAAAGTTGTGAACATTTTTTGAATGTACAAAGCTTTTATGAATTTTATGAACATTTTTCGAATTTGGGAACATTTTTTGAGTTGGTGAACATTGTTTTGAATTTACAAAGCATTTTTTCAAATTCGCGAACATTTTCCAAAATCATGAATATTTTAAGAATTATGAACATTTTCTTTTTGTCGAAAAGGAGGGAGAACTCTGATTTTGCGAAAATTCAAATTGGTGAACATTTTTTTAAATTCAGAAATTTTTGAAAGCCGAATTTTTTATATAGTTAAAAACATCTGCTGCCTGGCTGGCCGTTGGATGGACGCGCTGCTGGCCGTCCAATGTACCACCCACGTTCCCCACCTCCCTTCTGCAACAAGTGCGGTGTTGCAAAAACAAGCTGGGCCGTGCTACGCGTTCGCCGGTTGAAGTTCGGGAAAGATCGACCACCTTCCACACCGTTAGATCTCCCCACGTGAGCGTCATAAATTACAACAAGCTAGTTGTTACGCTCATCCCTCTGCAACAACGACTTTGTTGCATACCACTCTGAAGCGTTATCGTGTGACTTCACGAATTGCAACAAGTTGATTGTTGCTGAAACGGAGACTTTGTGTGGAGACGTGATGTAACTTTTGCAACAATGGTATTGTTGCACAAAACTTTGCAACTGTGATGATGTTGCAGAAAAAAATTGTCTTCACTTTATGCACCAAATGTAATGTTGCAGATTTTTTTTGCCTTCACATTCATGCAACGTAGGTAATGTTGTGGGAGCAAAGTTTTGCAACATTACTGATGTTGCGGGGTTTATTTTCAATGAATAGGGTTGGTCCAGGTAGTAGGGCCCAAGCACGTGCATCAAGTCTTCATGTGAGTCACGCGCGCCTCACGATCTAGTGGACCAATGGGTCGCGATCTTATGGCCACGCGAGTGATAGATGCAGCGAGAAAGATCGGCCAGTTGATTGGAAGCTTTTCTTTATAAAAAGCAAATAAAAAACAAAAAAGGAAAAATGAGAAAACAGGGGCACCTGCGCCAGCGATGGGCTGGCCCGAAGTGTGCGTGGTGCGCGTTTGCTTGTTCCCCCCCGGACCGAGCGGACGAACTACCCAGTAGACTACCCTAAAAAAACAGTAGACGAAAACAGCCCCCTCTAAAAAATAAAATAAAAACAGTAGACGAACCCCTTCCCTGCTGCCGCCGTCCAAGAGGCCGCGCATCAACGCCGCCGCTCGTCCGGCGACCCCACGCCGCCACTCGCCCGCGTTCGCCCGTTCGTCTCCAGGAGGGTGCGCCGCTTCCCGTCCAGGAGGATCACCGCCCGCCCCTCTGTCCTTCCGTTCCGCTGCCTCCGCACGGTACTCCCCCTCAGCCCGCCTGACCCTTCCCAGATCCTAATTTCCACTTACACTACCTGATGCCTTGCTGACTTGAATGATTTTTCCTTTTAATAGATTCATTCAACTGTTCAATATCATCGATGATTAGCTCCTGAGGTTTAGAGTTTGTTAGTTCAATGTAGAAAGCCTTTGGGTAATTTCTGTTTCAATTTGATTTTAGTAATTTTTGTTCTTTGAGAGGAGCTTGACTTTTGATATGCATGTATAAAACTAGGGTTGATTTTTGGGGGTGTTTTTTTAGCCTTTTTTTGCCCGGGGAGTCAGCTAATCCTGGCTACGCCGTTGCCAACAGTTAGTGTGGAAACTGAAAATTGTTTCAGAACCTAGCTGAAACTATCTTGCTTCAGACACCTAGTCTTAGTACTCTAATTACTGTCCTTGAGTCAAGAGCTCGGTCCACCTCCCCAGGTGAACACTACCAGATGCAATTCTGGTTGCTGGTTTCTGGTCAGTCAAGTAGTATTGCCCATTATTCGGTATTTATGCAAAAGAAGTAATAATATTTGTAGCATATTTGGGTGCTTCCTGCATTCTGTTTTGCCATTAGCATCATGCGTTCAAAACTTCAAATATCTCCATCAACCGACCAACACCATAATATAGGCTTGTAGAAATGGTAGCGGCAGGTTAATTATTATCTGGAACTCGAGACATTCGAATGGACCGTTGGTGGCCTGTCATCTGGATGTTCTTAATAGTTTCTGTCAAGACTTGATCTGAGTTCCTGGGCACTGTTGCATGAACTTGGATCGCCTTCAACTACTGATGTTGGATATAGCTCTGGGCATAATCCACCTCACAAAGAAAAACTATGTCATGATCATTTTTGGCAGAATGGTTTTCTCATCTGGTGCATTTTATTACTTTGAACTAGAATGACTGGCTAGCAATGTTTTTGGTGAGTTGGCTAACAAGTGGCACTGTATAAGCATTTTGTGATCTTGGACCTTGACTAGTATCTTGCCTTCGAGATAGAAAAGTATCTGTCTTCAAATCTATGATCATATGATGGATGAAAAGTTCCATTTTTATGCACACATGATGGATACCTAACTGATACAAAAAGTTCAGTTTGAAATGCATTTATTTATTCTCTTGGATCTTTAAGTGTTTTTAAGCTCTGCAAGGTACAACATAAATTCTGTGTTTAGTGATCCAGGTTTGATTGTCCGAGAGTTCTTAATATACAGGCCGGCGTCTTGATAACATAGCACAACTTATTTCTTGTCAGTGTCTTAGTGTCTTCTCTTGAAAATTTCTTGTCATTGTCATTGTGCATCAGAGAGACCTTGTTGTAGCTGTATGCTTCCTCTTGGTACCTCAGAGATGGATTGCTGCACATGAAGATATTCCTTTTCTAAATATTTTTTTATTTTGAATATGAAATGCCGGCTTTGTATAAGTTGTAACTGGCAAGTCTTATTAGTATGTGTTGTGACTTGTGCCCATATTTTCTCCTCTGCTTGATGCTTGAAACCCCAAAATAAACCGAACTGCGGTTGATAGGGAGGGAGGGAGACTGTGATGATTAGTGGGGATTGAGTGGAGGGAGGGGTTTCACCCAATCCCTGCAGGGACTGAACTCCCTAGGTAGGGGATTAAACCCCTGTCAACCGAATAAAGCCGAACAGGGGTGACAGAGAAACGGGTTCGGTCAGGTTGCTCTGTAGGAATAGTTCATGGAAATTGCAATCGTACTGCCCCTTGATACAAATTGCATACAGAAATTGTGTTTCTAATAACCGAACAGTTATCCAACTTTGCAGCCTCCCATCGATGGATGCACTCATGGCTAACTACGGATCCGACTCTGATGATGACAATGAGCCGGCGACGGTTGCCGGTGGTGCTCCGGAGCCACAGGAAGCTTCGGTGCTGCTTCCTCCTCCTCCCCTCGACCTTCTGCAGCCCCCAAATTTCGTAGGTTTGGCCTTCTTGAATCTATCCCGGTCGTTTTGGGGGTCTGTGGTGATTGCTCACGTTTTGGAACAATATCTGCTGCAGATTACTCAACAATTGCACAGGGGAGTCGCATCCGGAGTTTCCCCCATGTGGAAGGCAACTATGCGCTGCATGTCTACATCCCTGGTCTGTTTCTTTTGGCTATTAACATAATATCTATCTACAAGTATTGATCAGGCATGCATTCATAGATCCATCTGTAACATTGGGCTCCAGATGCTGCTGCTCGCACACTTGGTCTCTGAACTAATCTTATCCTTTCAGTTTTAATACCAATATATGAAGCGACCTTGCAACACAAAACTGAGACTCGTTTCTCACTGTTAGGCATGCAAAATTTACATCCAGAAGCTTCTTCGCTGTTATGACTTATGTGTAGCTATCTCATATGCAGTTGTCATTCCTTTCAACGCAAGAAAACAGCTGACCCTCGTTATGAGAAGAGCTGCATCACTTGTGCCAGATCTCTATGCTGTAGATGCAGATTATGCACTTTCGGAATTGTGTAAAGATGAGCAAAAACTTGAGAAAGTGCTTCTGGGCAGGGAGTTCCATGTAAGCTTAGGAAGAACTGTTGGAATTCAGGTGCATCAAATTGACTCCCTCGTCGCAATGCTTCGTCAGAAGTTTCAATCACAACAGCGGTTAGCCATCTCTCAAAACTTTATTGCTGAGCTGACAATGTTTTGCTCCCTCTGGTGTATCAAATCATGTGAACTTCTGTAGAGGAATGTGTGTGGCCAGTTATGCATGTACTTGTATGTGTCATGATTTGCACTTATGTAAATGCATTTGTATTTGCATAAAGCAGGTATTGGATGGAGTTCAACAAATGGGAGCATTTTGTCAATGATGATTCTACACGATCATTTCTTTCGCTAGAGGTTACAAGAACTGGGTTACCAGAGGTATGTGGTAGTGTCTGTCTTCACTTGTTGTCTATACGCATCACACGATTGTCAATTTGCATTTATTTATTTTGGTCCTATGGCCAACTCATTTTGAGTTTCTTATCAACATTGTATGATAAAGAACTCACTGCAGTTCACCGATCTGAAGTATTTACTATAATGAGGTCTGTGTGTACTTTGTTTTGCAGATAAGTAAACAAATACATATGGTTGATGAAGTATATCGATTGCACGGTCTCCCTGAGTTTTACAAGGTACTATGTCGTTGAATTATGTTCTGTTTCTGGATGATAACCAGATGGTATGACACTTCTAGTTTACGGCTGATGTCACAACATGCCATGGATAACATAACTTTGCCTCCCGAAACTAATAAATCAAACGCCCTACTTGGAAACAAAAGGGATGAGTTTCAGTTGACAACATTGGTACATAAGTACTCCCTCCGTTCCTAAATATTTGACTTTTTAGAGATTTCAAATGGACTACCACATACGGATGTATATAGACATATTTTAGAGTGTAGATTCACTTATTTTGCTCCGTATGTAGTCACTTGTTGAAATCTCTATAAAGACAAATATTTAGGAACGGAGGGAGTAATTAGTAACTGAGGTCAGATTATTACGACTGTAAAAAAAGCATCTCGGTTTTCGTCACCAAATTTGGAAAGACGTTTTAACTGGTATTGTCATTTTGCAGAATCCTCGGCCACACATATCACTGGCGTGGGCATTGGGTGATGTTAGCTCCAAATTGAAGCAAGCAACTAAGGAGATTGAAAAATTTGAGAACAGCATCATCTCATCTAAAAACTGTAATCTGAGATGCAATTTCAGTCGTATAGTGTGTAAAGTAGGCAAGAAGGTCTACGATATCTGTAAGATTGGAGACTGAAGCAGCGTTCTTGTACACCTGACTTGCGGTATTACCGAGTTTTATAGAGTCAATACCTTTGGTTGTAACAAGGAACTAAAACTGTCATGTGTTTCGGTAGCATTTGTTGTTGGACGCCGATAACTGCTACACGTGTGGGCGTTAAGGAATCTGCCCACACGTTCTGTGTGGTGTCTAAAAGGACCAGCCCACACGTATGTGTGTGGGCAAAACAACTAGCGCCCACACGCCTCTTTTTTTCTCTCCCGGTCCCTCTTACATGCGTGCGTGTGGGCGAAATAGATAACGTCCACACGCCCGGTACGTCAGGCCTCGTATCTCGTGGTCTCGCACGCCCCACGTGACACTTTACCGCGCGCCCCGCAGTTGCCATGGGCCGGACCCTCGTCCATGTTCGTTTAAGTGCAGTTGCCATGTCACTAAACTACGGTTGCCATGTCGGACAACTACAGTTGTCATGTTTGCTCAACTGCAGTTGCCATCTCAGGTCTAAGTTCCAGATTGCCATTTTTTGGACAACTACAGTTGTTGCCATGTGTGGTCTGGTCTACTGCAGTTGTCATGATTTCAAAACTTTAGGAGTTGCCACCTACTAACACTCATGTAGCGCTACAAAAAAAAGCATGGCAAAAAACATGTTTGGGTAAAAGAGAGAGTTGCCATGTGCTCACAAGCACGCTAGGGCAGTTGCCATTTAAAAAGAAAGAGTTGTCATCTGCTTACGTGCACGCGAGGGCAGTTTGCCATGTACCATGCAAAACATATGGCAACTGACATGTTCGGGTAAAAAAAAAGAGAGTTGCCATCTGCTTGCAATCACACTAGGGCAGTTGCCATGTACACTGCAAAACGCATGGCAACTGGCAGCTTGGGTGTGGGAGAGGAGGCGGGCGTGTGGGCGAGATGGCAAACGCCCACACACCAGCCCTTGTGCATGACTGAAAACTGGTGTGTGGGCGAACTGTTAAACGCCCACACACCGGCCCCTCCGTGTGGTAAAACGGATGTGTGGGCAACCTCTCTCACACACCACACACGCGAGTTGTCCTACGTGGCATACAAAATCAGCTAATTCGTGCCAAGATTCGTGCAGAAATTACTGGACGGTGATGGAGGCGTGTGGGTGAGTTGGCTAATGCCCACACGTGTGAGCGTTACACTTTTCGTTGTTGTTTTGGTAACTACACGGTTGTTTGAATCACAGATTACTAGGAAAAATAATCCCACTGTTACAAAATGTTGAAAGTTCTAGCTTTATCCTAAGCCAAACTTATTTATATTTGACAAGTTTTAGAAGAATGTGCGAATATCTACAACATCGAATCCTCTACTCTAAATAGTTGCCTCCCACTATTGAATTTTTCTGCAATATGGTGAAGCCATGTCATCATTTTTTATTTTGTTTTTGTAAAGAGAAGAAAATCCGGAGCACGGACTGTGGTGATGCGGTTGCATCATCTTCTCCGAGCACTATACTATCTCCTAAGTTTCTCACCACCGATTAGTTTATCTCTTCATCTCCAACCTGACCCTTCTCCAGCATATTGAATTATTTGCCAATTCTAAACACCATTTCACCATAGCAGTTGTTTAGTTCTTTCTTAGTTGCTTTTTACAATTTTCGGCCCATATTTAGTGATGTGATGGTTTGACCAATAGCTCTTCGTGGATAATTAGGTATTCATTGTGTTCTTAATCGTGTTGTGTATCATGTATTAATTGAATGTGGCAATGAAGAGTAAGAGAATTGCTCATTTTTCTCATATAGGAAGATATTTTTATAAAAAAATTAATAACGCCCAACAAAACTGGAAGAACAAGGTGCAATTATTTTCTTATCCTCTTCGTTTACCACCGCATATTTATTTGTAGTACAAGATTGTTCCAGTACAATATATGTACTTTTCTTGGCATGCTTTTTATGAAACCTATCAACTGCCTTGATCAGGCCGAACAAATTGATAATTTCCATTTTTGTGGAATTATAAGCTTCTATTTTAACAAATGTTTGTCATACCTCAAAACAGGATTCCTTATCAATAGGTAGCCAAGAGTTTATATTTCTCACATCTTGGATTTGTCAATGCAATCTTTGTGTGTTCCTTTACTTTTCCGATGATGTAGTGAAAGGTGTAATCAGTAACCATTTTTACAACAGACTTTTATACAGCCTTGCAAGCATCTCCAACAACTCACCAAAACAGTGTGCCAACAACAACTTATTGGGACTCCCCATTAACAACTTTCTGATTACTGGGGATGAATGCTCTAGCAAATCCATAATAAATCTTCTCCAATAACCAACCTAACATACGGGCCCACTTGTCAACCTGACATACAGGAATACACGACGCTGGAGGTGATGTACGACCAGCGGTGTGCGGCGGCGACAGTGTGGTGGTCCAGTGCGTGGTGCACTGACGTTGTAGTATTGGGAGAAGGGCAACTCTCCCTCTAATGGATAGAGGAAGATTAGTTGTTTTACTGGTGATCACTGGTCGCCAATAATTTATTGGGAAAGGGAGTTGTTGGAAATGCTCCGAGCTCTACTATTTTTGTTTGGTGTAGATTATCATCCATTTGCGGTGATGCAACACAATATACTACTCGGAGCATTGCCAATGCCTCTATTGCATTGGTCCATATTTTAGGGCCTGCTAATCAGGCTATGTAACAAAGGACTTTTAGCTTCAACTGAAACCTGACTGATGCAGATAATATGCATGTTGCATTGGCCTTTAGATCTACCCTGTTGGGTTGCTAGCTGGGTTGAACTAAATTATTATCCCTTTTGTTGCCCCTTTCTTTTTATGGCGTGTCTTCTTTATAAATTGATGAGCTAGCATCATATTCATCTATTGAGGATGTACTTCCACCATCCAGATGTAAATAATGATGATGAATGAAGGGTTTCACTTGAAAAGGTTAAATATGGACGCAAATTTGGTTACATTTTTCACTGTTGGGTGACTTTTTTTTTGTTTGGCACATACAAGTGGCAGAAAAAACTACCATTAGCTAACATTTGGAGAACCCGCCACTGGTAGCCCAACAAAATGTTGCTCCTTCAATGAACAACATATCACTTAACCCAACTAAACTCCACCAAGACAACATCTTCACAAAGGTAGCAATATATGTACGCTGATCCATGTTGATAAGGGTACCAACATTTGAAGGCCAGAACATGGATTCACCTTATTTGGTCATCCTAAAACTAACCCAAATATGTAGTGAAGATCATATCATCATGAGTATAAGTACAACACCTTCAAGAACGGGATGTTCCACACAAACATCGTTGTCAAATCTAACCTAACCAACAAAGATCATCTCGGTGTATACACCTTATGTTGGAAATATGCCCTAGAGGCAATAATAAATAGGTTATTATTATATTTCCTTGTTCATGATAAACGTTTATTATCCATGCTAGAATTGTATTGATAGGAAACTCAGATACATGTGTGGATACATAGACAACACCATGTCCCTAGTAAGCCTCTAGTTGACTAGCTCGTTGATCAATAGATGGTTACGGTTTCCTGACCATGGACATTGGATGTCGTTGATAACGGGATCACATCATTAGGAGAATGATGTAATGGACAAGACCCAATCCTAAGCCTAGCACAAGATCGTGTAGTTCGTTTGCTCAGAGCTTTTCTAATGTCAAGTATCATTTCCTTAGACCATGAGATTGTGCAACTCCCGGATACCGTAGGAATGCTTTGGGTGTACCAAACGTCACAACGTAACTGGGTGGCTATAAAGGTGCACTACAGGTATCTCCGAAAGTGTCTGTTGGGTTGGCACGAATCGAGACTGGGATTTGTCACTCCGTGTAAACGGAGAGGTATCTCTGGGCCCACTCGGTAGGACATCATCATAATGTGCACAATGTGACCAAGGAGTTGATCACGGGATGATGTGAGTTACGGAACGAGTAAAGAGACTTGCCGGTGACGAGATTTAACAAGGTATAGGGATACCGACGATCGAATCTCGGGCAAGTAACATACCGATAGACAAAGGGAATTGTATACGGGATTGATTGAATCCCCGACATCGTGGTTCATCCGATGAGATCATCGTGGAACATGTGGGAGCCAACATGGATATCCAGATCCCGCTGTTGGTTATTGACCGGAGAACGTCTCGGTCATGTCTGCATGGTTCCCGAACCCGTAGGGTCTACACACTTAAGGTTCGATGACGCTAGGGTTATAGGGAAAAGATATACGTGGTTATCGAATGTTGTTCGGAGTCCCGGATGAGATCCCGGACGTCACGAGGAGTTCCGGAATGGTCCGGAGGTAAAGATTTATATATGGGAAGTCCTGTTTTGGTCACCGGAAAAGTTTCGGGTGATATCGGTAATGTACCGGGACCACCGGGAGGGTCCCGGGGGTCCACCAAGTGGGGCCACCAGCCCCAGGAGGCTGCGTGGGCAAAGTGTGGGAGGGGACCAGCCCCAGGTGGGCTGGTGCGCCCCCCACCAAGGCCCAAGGCGCATGGGAGAGTGGGAGGGGGCAAACCCTAGGTCCAGATGGGCCTTAAGGCCCACCCTAGTGGCGCCCCCCCCTCTCCTCCCCTTGGCCGCCCCCCTAGATGGGATCTAGGGCTGGCCGCCAGCCCTTGGGGTGGAAACCCTAGAGGGGGCGCAGCCCCCTCACCCCCCTATATATAGTTGAGGTTTGGGGCTGCCCAAGACACGAGAACGTCTCTCTTTCGGCGCAGCCCTACCCCTCTCCCTCCTCCTTCTCTCCTGCGGTGCTTGGCGAAGCCCTGCGGGATTGCCACGCTCCTCCACCACCACCACGCCGTCGTGCTGCTGCTGGACGGAGTCTTCCCCAACCTCTCCCTCTCTCCTTGCTGGATCAAGGCGTGGGAGACGTCACCGGGCTGCACGTGTGTTGAACGCGGAGGCACCGTTCTTCGGTGCTTAGATCGGAATCAACCGCGATCTGAATCGCTACGAGTACGACTCCCTCATCCGCGTTCTTGCAACGCTTCCGCATCGCGATCTACAAGGGTATGTAGATGCACTCTCCTTCCCCTCGTTGCTAGATTACTCCATAGATTGATCTTGGTGATGCGTAGAAAATTTTGAATTTCTGCTACGTTCCCCAACAGTGGCATCATGAGCTAGGTCTATGCGTAGTTTCTATGCACGAGTAGAACACAAAGCAGTTGTGGGCGTAGATATTGCCAATTCTTCTTGCCGCTACTAGTCTTATCTTGTTTCGGCGGCATTGTGGGATGAAGCGGCCCGGACCGACCTTACACGTACGCTTACGTGAGACAGGTTCCACCGACTGACATGCACTAGTTGCATAAGGTGGCTAGCGGGTGTCTGTCTCTCCCACTTTAGTCGGAACGGATTCGATGAAAAGGGTCCTTATGAAGGGTAAATAGAAATTGGCATATCACGTTGTGGTTTTACGTAGGTAAGAAACGTTCTTGCTAGAAACCTATACAAGCCACGTAAAAAACTTGCAACAACAATTAGAGGACGTCTAACTTGTTTTTGCAGCATGTGCTATGTGATGTGATATGGCCAGAAGATGTGATGAATGATATATGTGATGTATGAGATTGATCATATTCTTGTAATAGGAATCACGACTTGCATGTCGATGAGTATGACAACCGGTAGGAGCCATAGGAGTTGTCTTTATTTTTTTGTATGACCTGCGTGTCATTGAATAACGCCATGTAAATTACTTCACTTTATTGCTAAGCGCGTTAGCCATAGAAGTAGAAGTAATCGTTGGCGTGACAACTTCATGAAGACACAATGATGGAGATCATGGTGTCATGCCGGTGACAAAGATGATCATGGTGCCCCGAAGATGGAGATCAAAGGAGCAAAATGATATTGGCCATATCATGTCACTACTTGATTGCATGTGATGTTTATCATGTTTACATCTTATTTGCTTAGAACGACGGTAGCATAAATAAGATGATCCCTCACCAAAATTTCAAGAGACGTGTTCCCCCTAACTGTGCACCGTTGCGAAGGTTCGTTGTTTCGAAGCACCACGTGATGATCGGGTGTGATAGATTCTAACGTTCGAATACAACGGGTGTTGACGAGCCTAGCATGTACAGACATGGCCTCGGAACACATGCGAAACACTTAGGTTGACTTGATGAGCCTAGCATGTACAGACATGGCCTCGGAACACAAGAGACCGAAAGGTCGAATATGAGTCGTATAGTAGATACGATCAACATGGAGATGTTCACCGATGATGACTAGTCCGTCTCACGTGATGATCGGACACGGCCTAGTTTGACTTGGATCATGTATCACTTAGATGACTAGAGGGATGTCTATCTGAGTGGGAGTTCATAATCAGATGAACTTCATTATCATGAACATACTCAAAAAAGGTCTTTGCAAATTATGTCATAGCTTGCGCTTTAGTTCTACTGGTTAAGATATGTTCCTAGAGAAAATTTAGTTGAAAGTTGGTAGTAGCAATTATGCGGACTGGGTCCGTAAACTAAGGATTGTCCTCATTGCTGCACAGAAGGCTTATGTCCTTAATGCACCGCTCGGTGTGCTGAACCTCAGCGTCGTCTGTAGATGTTGCGAAACATCTGGCATACACGTTTTGATGACTACGTGATAGTTCAGTGCGTAATGCTAACGGTTTAGAATTGTGGCACCAAAGACGTTTTTGAAACATCGCAGAACATATGAGATGTTCCGAAGACTGAAATTGGGATTTCAGACTAGTGCCCACGTCAAGAGGTATGAGACCTCTGACAAGTTTCTTAAGCCTGCAAACTAAGGGAGAAAAGCTCAATCGTTGAGCATGTGCTCAGATTGTCTGAGTACCACAATCGCTTGAATCGAGTGGGAGTTAATCTTCCAGATGAGATAGTGATGGTTCTCCATAGTCACTGCCACCAAGCTATTAGAGCTTCGTGATGAACTATAACATATCAGGGATAGACATGATGATCCTTGAGTAACTCGCGATGTTTGACACCGCGAAAGTAGAAATCAAGAAGGAGCATCAATTGTGGATGGTTAGTAAAACCACTAGTTTCTAGAAGGGCAAGGGCAAAAGGGATACTTCATGAAACAGCAAATCATTTGCTGCTCTAGTGAAGAATCCCAAGGTTGAACCCAAACCCGAGACTAAGTGCTTCTGTAATGAGGGGAACGGTCACTGAAGCAGTACTACCCTAGATACCTGGTAGATGAGAAGGCAGGCAAGGTCGACAGAAGTATATTGGATATACATTATATGAATGTGTACTTTACTAGTACTCCTAGCAGCACCAGGGTATTAGATACCGGTTCGGTTGCTAAGTGTTAGTAACTCGAAATAAAAGCTGCGGAATAAATGGAGACTGGCTAAAGGTGAGATGACGATGTGTTGGAAGTGTTTCCAAGGTTGATGTGATCAAGCATCGCATGCTCCCTCTACTATCGAGATTTGGTGTTTGCGTTGAACATGATTGGATTATGTTTATCGCAATACGGTTATTCATTTAAGGAGAATAATGGTTACTCTGTTTATTTGAATAATACCTTCAATGGTCTTGCACCTAAAATGAATCTCGATCGTAGTGATACACATGTTCATGCCAAAAGATATAAGATAGTAATGATAGTACCACATACTTGTGGCACTGCCACTTGAGTCATATTGGTATAGAACGCATGAAGAAGCTCCATGTAGATGGATCTTTGGACTCACTCGTTTTTGAAAAGAATGAGACATGCGAACCATGTCTATTGGTATATATGCATGAAGAAACTCCATGCAGATGGATCGTTTGGACTCACTTGATTTTGAATCACTTGAGACATGCAAATCATACCACATGGGCAAGATGACTGAAAGGCCTCGTTTTCAGTAAGATGGAACAAGAGAGCAACTTATTGGAAGTAATACATTTTGATGTATGCAGTCCAATGAGTGCTGAGGCATGCAGTGGATATCGTTATGTTCTTACTTCACAGATGATTTGAGTAGATGCTGAGTGTATTTACTTGATAAAACACAAGTCTGAATTATTGAAAGGTTCAAGTAATTTCAGAGTGAAGTTGAAGATCGTCGTGACAAGAGGATAAAATGTCTGTGATATGATCATAGAGATGAGTATCTGAGTTACGAGTTTGGCACACAATTAAGACATTGTGGAAAGTGTTTCACAATTAATACCGCCTGGAACACCATAGTGTGATGGTGTGTCCGAACATCATAACTGCACCCTATTGGATATGGTGCATACCATGATGTCTCTTATCGAATTACCACTATCGTTTATGGGTTAGGCATTAGAGATAACCGCATTCACTTTAAAAGGGGCACCACGCAATTCCATTGAGACGACACCGTTTAGAGAAACCTAAGTTGTCGTTTCTTAAAAGTTTGGGGCTGCGAAGCTTATGTGAAAAGGTTTCAGGATGATAAGCTCAAACCCAAAGCGGATAAATACATCTTCATAAGAATACCCAAAACAGTTGGGTATACCTCCTATTTCAGATCTGGAAGCAAAAGTAATTGCTTCTAGAAACGAGTCCTTTCTCGAGGAAAAGTTTCTCTCGAAAGAATTGAGTGGGAGGATGGTGGAGACTTGAAAAAGGTTATTGAACCGTCACTTCAACTAGTGTGTAGCAGGGCACAGGAAGTTGTTCCTATGGCACCTACACCAATTGAAGTGGAAGCTTATGATAGTGATCATGAAACTTCGGATCAAGTCACCACCAAACCTCGTAGGATGACAAGGATGCGTGCTACTTCAGAGTGGTACGTGATCCTGTCTGAGATATCATGTTGTTGGACAACACTGAACCTACGAGCTATGGAGAAGCAATGGTGGGCCCATATTCCGACAAATGGTTAGAAGCCATGAAATCCGAGATAAATGGATCTTTGAGAAGAAGACGGACGTGGACGGTAATGTTACCGTCTATGAAGCTCGACTTGTGGCAAAGAGTATTTCCACAAGTTCAAGGAGTTGACTACGATGAGATTTTCTCATCCGTAGCGATGCTTAAGTCCGTCGGAATCATGTTAGCATTAGCTGCATTTATGAAATCTGGCAGATGGATGTCAAAACAAGTTTCCTTACCAGTTTTCGTAAGGAAAGGTTGTATGTGATACAATCAGAAAGGTTTTGTCGATCCTAAGGATGCTAAAAGGTATGCTAGCTCCAGCGATCCTTCCATGGATTAGAGCAAGCATCTCGGAGTCAGAATATACGCTTTGATGGAGTGATCAAAGTTTTTGGGTTTATACAAAGTTTGTTAGAAACTTGTATTTACAATAAAGTGAGTGGGAGCGCTACAACATTTCTGATAAGTATATGTGAATGACATATTGTTGATCCGAAATGATGTAAAATTTCTGGAAAGCATAAAGGGTTGTTTGAAAGGAGTTTTTCAAAGGAAGACCTGGATAAAGCTGCTTACATATTGGGCATCAAGATCTATAGAGATAGATCAAGACGCCTGATGATACTTTCAAAGAACGCACACCTTGACATGATTTTGAAAGAGTTCAAAATAGATCAGCAAAGAAGGAGTTCTTGGCTGTGTTACAAGGTGTGAGTATTGAGTAAGACTCAAGACCTGACCACAGCAGAAGAGAGAGAAAGGACGAAGGTCGTCCCCTATGCTTTAGACGTAGGCTCTATAGTATGCTATGCTGTGTACCGCACATGAAGTGTGCCTTGCCATGAGTTGGTCAAGGGGTACAATAGTGATCCGGGAATGGATCACATGACAGCGGTCGAACTTATCCTTAGTATCTAGTGGACTAAGGAATTTTCTCGATTATGGAGGTGAAAAGGAGTTCGTCGTAAAGGGTTACGTCGATGCGAACTTTGACACTAATCCGGATGACTCTGAGTAGTAAACCGGATTCGTATAGTAGAGCAGTTATTTGAAATGGCTCCAAGTAGCGCGTGGTAGCATCCACAAGATGACATAGATATTCGTAAAGCACACACGGATCTGAAAGGTTTAGACCCGTTGACTAAATAACCTCTCTCACAAGCATAACATGATCAAACCAGAACTCATTGAGTGTTAATCACATAGAGATGTGAACTAGATTGTTGACTCTAGTAAACTCTTTGGATGTTGGTCACATGGTGATGTGACCTATGAGTGTTAATCACATGGTGATGTGGACTAGATTATTGACTCTAGTGCAAGTGGGAGACTGTTGGAAATATGCCCTAGAGGCAATAATAAATAGGTTATTATTATATTTCCTTGTTCATGATAAACGTTTATTATCCATGCTAGAATTGTATTGATAGGAAACTCAGATACATGTGTGGATACATAGACAACACCATGTCCCTAGTAAGCCTCTAGTTGACTAGCTCGTTGATCAATAGATGGTTACGGTTTCCTGACCATGGACATTGGATGTCGTTGATAACGGGATCACATCATTAGGAGAATGATGTAATGGACAAGACCCAATCCTAAGCCTAGCACAAGATCGTGTAGTTCGTTTGCTCAGAGCTTTTCTAATGTCAAGTATCATTTCCTTAGACCATGAGATTGTGCAACTCCCGGATACCGTAGGAATGCTTTGGGTGTACCAAACGTCACAACGTAACTGGGTGGCTATAAAGGTGCACTACAGGTATCTCCGAAAGTGTCTGTTGGGTTGGCACGAATCGAGACTGGGATTTGTCACTCCGTGTAAACGGAGAGGTATCTCTGGGCCCACTCGGTAGGACATCATCATAATGTGCACAATGTGACCAAGGAGTTGATCACGGGATGATGTGAGTTACGGAACGAGTAAAGAGACTTTCCGGTGACGAGATTGAACAAGGTATAGGGATACCGACGATCGAATCGCGGGCAAGTAACATACCGATAGACAAAGGGAATTGTATACGGGATTGATTGAATCCCCGACATCGTGGTTCATCCGATGAGATCATCGTGGAACATGTGGGAGCCAACATGGATATCCAGATCCCGCTGTTGGTTATTGACCGGAGAACGTCTCGGTCATGTCTGCATGGTTCCCGAACCCGTAGGGTCTACACACTTAAGGTTCGATGACGCTAGGGTTATAGGGAAAAGATATACGTGGTTACCGAATGTTGTTCGGAGTCCCGGATGAGATCCCGGACGTCACGAGGAGTTCCGGAGGTAAAGATTTATATATGGGAAGTCCTGTTTTGGTCACCGGAAAAGTTTCGGGTGATATCGGTAATGTATCGGGACCACCGGGAGGGTCCCGGGGGTCCACCAAGTGGGGCCACCAGCCCCAGGAGGCTGCGTGGGCAAAGTGTGGGAGGGGACCTGCCCCAGGTGGGCTGGTGCGCCCCCCCACCAAGGCCCAAGGCGCATGGGAGAGTGGGAGGGGGCAAACCCTAGGTCCAGATGGGCCTTAAGGCCCACCCTAGTGGCGCCCCCCCTCTCCTCCCCTTGGCCGCCCCCCTAGATGGGATCTAGGGCTGGCCTGTTGGAAATATGCCCTAGAGGCAATAATAAATGGTTATTATTATATTTCTTTGTTCATGATAATAGTCCATTATTCATGCTATAATTGTATTGTCCGGAAATCGTAATACATGTGTGAATACATAGACCACAAAGTGTCCCTAGTAAGCCTCTAGTTGACTAGCTCGTTGATCAACAGATAGTCATGGTTTCCTGACTATGGACATTGGATGTCATTGATAACGGGATCACATCATTAGGAGAATGATGTGATGGACAAGACCCAATCCTAAGCATAGCATAAAAGATCGTGTAGTTTCGTTTGCTAGAGCTTTTCCAATGTCAAGTATCTTTTCCTTAGACCATGAGATCGTGCAACTCCCGGATACCGTAGGAGTGCTTTGGGTGTGCCAAACGTCACAACGTAACTGGGTGACTACAAAGGTGCACTACGGGTATCTCCGAAAGTGTCTGTTGGGTTGGCACGGATCGAGACTGGGATTTGTCACTCCGTATGACGGAGAGGTATCTCTGGGCCCACTCGGTAATGCATCATCATAATGAGCTCAATGTGACTAAGGCGTTAGTCACGGGATCATGCATTGCGGTACGAGTAAAGAGACTTGCCGGTAACGAGATTGAACAAGGTATTGGGATACCGACGATCGAATCTCGGGCAAGTAACATACCGATTGACAAAGGGAATTGTATACGGGATTGATTGAATCCTCGACACCGTGGTTCATCCGATGAGATCATCGTGGAACATGTGGGAGCCAACATGGGTATCCAGATCCCGCTGTTGGTTATTGACCGGAGAGGCGTCTCGGTCATGTCTGCATGTCTCCCGAACCCGTAGGGTCTACACACTTAAGGTCCGGTGACGCTAGGGTTGTAGAGATATATGTATGCGGAAACCCGAAAGTTTTTCGGAGTCCCGGATGAGATCCCGGACGTCACGAGAGGTTCCGGAATGGTCCGGAGGTGAAGAATTATATATAGGAAGTCCAGTTTCGGCCACCGGGAAAGTTTCGGGGGTTATCGGTATTGTACCGGGACCACCGGAAGGGTCCCGGGGGTCCACCGGGTGGGGCCACCTGTCCCGGAGGGCCCCGTGGGCTGAAAGTGGAAGGGAACCAGCCCCTAGTGGGCTGGGGCGCCCCCCTTGGGCCTCCCCCCATGCGCCTAGGGTTGGGAACCCTAGGGGGGGAGTTCCCCCTTGCCTTGGGGGGCAAGGCACCCCTTCCCCCCACTTGGCCGCCGCCCCCCCCCTTGGATCTGATCTCCAGGGGCCGGCGCCCCCCCAGGGGGCCTATATAAAGGGGGGGAGGGAGGGCAGCAGACAACAGCCTTGGGCGCCTCCCTCCTCCCCTGCAACACCTCTCTCTCTCTCGTAGAAGCTCGGCGTAGCCCTGCACGAGACCCGCTACATCCACCACCACGCCGTCGTGCTGCTGGATCTCCATCAACCTCTCCTTCCCCCTTGCTGGATCAAGAAGGAGGAGACGTCGCTGCACCGTACGTGTGTTGAACGCGGAGGTGCCGTCCGTTCGGCACTCGGTCATCGGTGATTTGGATCACGGCGAGTACGACTCCGTCATCCACGTTCATTGGAACGCTTCCGCTCGCGATCTACAAGGGTATGTAGATGCACTCCCTTCCCTTCGTTGCTAGTATACTCCATAGATGCATCCTGGTGAACGTAGGAAAATTTTAAAATTATGCTACGATTCCCAACAGTGGCATCATGAGCCAGGCCTATGCGTAGTTACTATGCACGAGTAGAACACAAAGCAGTTGTGGGCGTTGAGTTTGCCAATTCTTCTTGCCGCTACTAGTCGTTTCTTGTTTCGGCGGCATTGTAGGATGAAGCGGCCCGGACCGACCTTACACGTACGCTTACGTGAGACAGGTTCCACCGACTGACATGCACTAGTTGCATAAGGTGGCTAGCGGGTGTCTGTCTCTCCTACTTTAGTCGGAACGGATTCGATGAAAAGGGTCCTTATGAAGGGTAAATAGAAATTGGCAAATCACGTTGTGGTCATACGTAGGTAAGAAAACGTTCTTGCTAGAAACCTACAAACCACGTAAAAACTTGCAACAACAATTAGAGGACGTCTAACTTGTTTTTGCAGCAAGTGCTATGTGATGTGATATGGCCAGAAGATGTGATGAATGATATATGTGATGTATGAGATTGATCATATTCTTGTAATAGGAATCACGACTTGCATGTCGATGAGTATGACAACCGGCAGGAGCCATAGGAGTTGTCTTTATTATTTTGCATGACCTGCGTGTCATTGAATAACGCCATGTAAATTACTTTACTTTGTTGCTAAACGCGTTAGCCATAGAAGTAGAAGTAATCGTTGGCGTGACGACTTCATGAAGACACAATGATGGAGATCATGATGATGGAGATCATGGTGTCATGCCGGTGACGAAGATGATCATGGTGCCCCGAAGATGGAGATCAAAGGAGCATGATGATATTGGCCATATCATGTCACTATTTGATTGCATGTGATGTTTATCATGTTTTTGCATCTTATTTGCTTAGAACGACGGTAGCAAGTAGGATGATCCCTTATAATAATTTCAAGAAAGTGTTCACCCTAACTGTGCACCGTTGCGAAGGTTCGTTGTTTCGAAGCACCACGTGATGATCGGGTGTGATAGATTCTAACGTTCGAATACAACGGGTGTTGACGAGCCTAGCATGTACAGACATGGCCTCGGAACACACGCAATACACTTAGGTTGACTTGACGAGCCTAGCATGTACAGACATGGCCTCGGAACACGGAGGACCGAAAGGTCGAGCATGAGTCGTATAGAAGATACGATCAACATGGAGATGTTCACCGATCTTGACTAGTCCGTCTCACGTGATGATCGGACACGGCCTAGTTGAATTCGGATCATGTTTCACTTAGATGACTAGAGGGATGTCTATCTGAGTGGGAGTTCATTAAATAATTTGATTAGATGAACTTAATTATCATGAACTTAGTCTAAAATCTTTACACTATGTATTGTAGATCAAATGGCCCACGTTGTCCTCAATTTCAACGCGTTCCTAGAGAAAACCAAGCTGAAAGATGATGGCAGCAACTATACGGACTGGGTCCGGAACCTGAGGCTCATCCTCATAGTAGCCAAGAAAGATTATGTCTTAGAAGCACCGCTAGGTGAAGCACCAATCCCAGAGAACCAAGACGTTATGAACGCTTGGCAGCAGCGTGCTGATGATTACTCCCTCGTTCAGTGCGGCATGCTTTACAGCTTAGAACCGGGTCTCCAAAAGCGTTTTGAGAAACATGGAGCATATGAGATGTTCGAGGAGCTGAAACTGGTTTTTCAAGCTCATGCCCGGGTCGAGAGATATGATGTCTCCGACAAGTTCTTCAGCTGTAAAATGGAGGAGAACAGTTCTGTTAGTGAGCACATACTCAGAATGTCTGGGTTGCACAACCGCTTGTCTCAGCTGGGAGTTAATCTCCCGGATGACGCGGTCATTGACAGAATCCTCCAGTCGCTTCCACCAAGCTACAAGAGCTTTGTGATGAACTACAATATGCAGGGGATGGAAAAGACCATTCCCGAGGTATATTCAATGCTGAAATCAGCGGAAGGGGAGATCAGAAAAGAACATCAAGTGTTGATGGTGAATAAAACCACTAAGTTCAAGAAGGGCAAGGGTAAGAAGAACTTCAAGAAGGACGGCAAGGGAGTTGCCGCGCCCGGTAAACCAGTTACTGGGAAGAAGTCAAAGAATGGACCCAAGCCCGAGACTGAGTGCTTTTATTGCAAGGGAAGTGGTCACTGGAAGCGGAACTGCCCCAAATACTTAGCGGACAAGAAGAAGGCCGGCAACACCCAAGGTATATGTGATATACAAGTAATTGATGTGTACCTTACCAGTACTCGTAGTAGCTCCTGGGTATTTGATACCGGTGCGGTTGCTCATATTTGTAACTCAAAACAGGAACTACGGAATAAACGGAGACTGGCAAAGGACGAGGTGACGATGCGCGTCGGGAATGGTTCCAAGGTCGATGTGATCGCCGTCGGCACGCTACCTCTGCATCTCCCTACGGGATTAGTTTTAAACCTCAATAATTGTTATTTAGTGCCAGCTTTGAGCATGAACATTGTATCTGGATCTCGTTTAATTCGAGATGGCTACTCATTTAAATCCGAGAATAATGGTTGTTCTATTTATTTGAGAGATATGTTTTATGGTCATGCCCCGCTGGTCAATGGTTTATTTTTGATGAATCTCGAACGTGATGTTACACATATTCATAGTGTGAATACCAAAAGATGTAAAGTTGATAACGATAGTCCCACATACTTGTGGCACTGCCGCCTTGGTCACATTGGTGTCAAGCGCATGAAGAAGCTCCATGCAGATGGACTTTTGGAGTCTCTTGATTACGAATCATTTGACACGTGCGAACCATGCCTCATGGGTAAGATGACCAAGACTCCGTTCTCCGGAACAATGGAGCGAGCAACCAACTTATTGGAAATCATACATACCGATGTGTGTGGTCCAATGAGTGTTGAGGCTCGCGGAGGATATCGTTATGTTCTCACTCTCACTGATGATTTAAGTAGATATGGGTATGTCTACCTAATGAAACACAAGTCTGAAACCTTTGAAAAGTTCAAGGAATTTCAGAGTGAAGTTGAGAATCAACGTGACAGAAAATAAAATTCTTACGATCAGATCGTGGTGGAGAATATTTAAGTCACGAATTTGGTACACACTTAAGGAAATGTGGAATAGTTTCACAACTCACGCCGCCTGGAACACCTCAGAGAAATGGTGTGTCCGAACGTCGTAATCGCACTCTATTGGATATGGTGCGATCTATGATGTCTCTTACCGATTTACCGCTCTCATTTTGGGGTTATGCTTTAGAGACTGCCGCATTCACTTTAAATAGGGCTCCGTCGAAATCCGTTGAGACGACACCGTATGAATTATGGTTTGGGAAGAAACCTAAGCTGTCGTTTCTAAAAGTTTGGGGATGCGATGCTTATGTCAAGAAACTTCAACCTGAAAAGCTCGAACCCAAATCGGAAAAATGCGTCTTCATAGGATACCCTAAGGAAACTATTGGGTATACCTTCTACCTCAGATCCGAAGGCAAGATCTTCGTTGCCAAGAACGGGTCCTTTCTAGAGAAGGAGTTTCTCTCGAAAGAATTGAGTGGGAGGAAAGTGGAACTTGATGAGGTGATAGTCACCCCTTCCGAACCGGAAAGTAGCGCAGCGCGGGAAAATGTTCCTGTGGTGCCTACACCGACTGGGGAGGAAGTTAATGATGATGATCATGAAGCTTCAGATCAAGTTACTGAACTTCGTAGGTCCACAAGGACACGTTCCGCACCAGAGTGGTACGGCAACCCTGTCCTGGAAATCATGTTGTTAGACAACGGTGAACCTTCGAACTATGAAGAAGCGATGGCGGGCCCGGATTCCGACAAATGGCTAGAAGCCATGAAATCCGAGATAGAATCCATGTATGAAAACAAAGTATGGACTTTGACTGACTTGCCCGATGAGCGGCGAGCCATAGAAAACAAATGGATCTTTAAGAAGAAGACGGACGCAGATGGTAATGTGACCATCTACAAAGCTCGACTTGTCGCTAAGGGTTATCGACAAGTTCAAGGGGTTGACTACGATGAGACTTTCTCACCCGTAGCGAAGCTGAAGTCCGTCCGAATCATGTTAGCAATTGCCGCATACTATGATTATGAGATATGGCAGATGGACGTCAAAACGGCATTCCTTAATGGCTTCCTTAAGGAAGAGTTGTATATGATGCAGCCGGAAGGTTTTGTCGATCCTAAGAATGCTAACAAAGTATGCAAGCTCCAACGCTCAATTTATGGGCTGGTGCAAGCATCTCGGAGTTGGAACATTCGCTTTGATGAGATGATCAAAGCGTTTGGGTTTACACAGACTTATGGAGAAGCCTGTGTTTACAAGAAAGTGAGTGGGAGCTCTGTAGCATTTCTCATATTATATGTGGATGACATACTATTGATGGGAAATGATATAGAATTCTTGGAAAGTATAAAGGCCTATTTGAATAAGTGTTTTTCAATGAAGGACCTTGGAGAAGCTGCTTATATATTAGGCATCAAGATCTATAGGGATAGATCAAGACGCCTCATTGGTCTTTCACAGAGTACATACCTTGACAAGATATTGAAGAAGTTCAATATGGATCAGTCCAAGAAGGGGTTCTTGCCTGTATTGCAAGGTGTGCAATTGAGCACGGCTCAATGCCCGACCACGGCAGAAGATATAGAAGAGATGAGTGTCATCCCCTATGCCTCGGCCATAGGGTCTATTATGTATGCCATGCTGTGTACCAGACCTGATGTAAACCTTGCCGTAAGTTTGGTAGGAAGGTACCAAAGTAATCCCGGCAAGGAACACTGGACAGCGGTCAAGAATATCCTGAAGTACCTGAAGAGGACTAAGGATATGTTTCTCGTTTATGGAGGTGACGAAGAGCTCGTCGTAAAGGGTTACGTCGACGCTAGCTTCGACACAGATCTGGATGACTCGAAGTCACAGACCGGATACGTGTATATTTTGAATGGAGGAGCAGTAAGCTGGTGCAGTTGCAAGCAAAGCGTCGTGGCGGGATCTACATGTGAAGCGGAGTACATGGCAGCCTCGGAGGCAGCACAGGAAGCAGTCTGGATGAAGGAGTTCATTACCGACCTAGGGGTGATTCCCAATGCGTCGGGCCCGATGACTCTCTTCTGTGACAACACTGGAGCTATTGCCCTTGCGAAGGAGCCCAGGTTTCACAGGAAGACCAGGCATATCAAGCGTCGCTTCAACTCCATTCGTGAAAGTGTTCAAAATGGAGACATAGATATTTGTAAAGTACACACGGACCTGAATGTAGCAGATCCGTTGACTAAACCTCTCCCTAGGGCAAAACATGATCAACACCAGGACGCAATGGGTGTTCGATTCATCACAATGTAACTAGATTATTGACTCTAGTGCAAGTGGGAGACTGTTGGAAATATGCCCTAGAGGCAATAATAAATGGTTATTATTATATTTCTTTGTTCATGATAATTGTCTATTATTCATGCTATAATTGTATTGTCCGGAAATCGTAATACATGTGTGAATACATAGACCACAACGTGTCCCTAGTAAGCCTCTAGTTGACTAGCTCGTTGATCAACAGATAGTCATGGTTTCCTGACTATGGACATTGGATGTCATTGATAACGGGATCACATCATTAGGAGAATGATGTGATGGACAAGACCCAATCCTAAGCATAGCATAAAAGATCGTGTAGTTTCGTTTGCTAGAGCTTTTCCAATGTCAAGTATCTTTTCCTTAGACCATGAGATCGTGCAACTCCCGGATACCGTAGGAGTGCTTTGGGTGTGCCAAACGTCACAACGTAACTGGGTGACTATAAAGGTGCACTACGGGTATCTCCGAAAGTGTCTGTTGGGTTGGCACGGATCGAGACTGGGATTTGTCACTCCGTATGACGGAGAGGTATCTCTGGGCCCACTCGGTAATGCATCATCATAATGAGCTCAATGTGACTAAGGCGTTAGTCACGGGATCATGCATTGCGGTACGAGTAAAGAGACTTGCCGGTAACGAGATTGAACAAGGTATTGGGATACCGACGATCGAATCTCGGGCAAGTAACATACCGATTGACAAAGGGAATTGTATACGGGATTGATTGAATCCTCGACACCGTGGTTCATCCGATGAGATCATCGTGGAACATGTGGGAGCCAACATGGGTATCCAGATCCCGCTGTTGGTTATTGACCGGAGAGGCGTCTCGGTCATGTCTGCATGTCTCCCGAACCCGTAGGGTCTACACACTTAAGGTCGGTGACGCTAGGGTTGTAGAGATATATGTATGCGGAAACCCGAAAGTTGTTCGGAGTCCCGGATGAGATCCCGGACGTCACGAGAGGTTCCGGAATGGTCCGGAGGTGAAGAATTATATATAGGAAGTCCAGTTTCGGCCACCGGGAAAGTTTCGGGGGTTATCGGTATTGCACCGGGACCACCGGAAGGGTCCCGGGGGTCCACCGGGTGGGGCCACCTGTCCCGGAGGGCCCCGTGGGCTGAAAGTGGAAGGGAACCAGCCCCTAGTGGGCTGGGGCGCCCCCCTTGGGCCTCCCCCCATGCGCCTAGGGTTGGGAACCCTAGGGGGGAGTTCCCCCTTGCCTTGGGGGGCAAGGCACCCCTTCCCCCCCACTTGGCCGCCGCCCCCCCCCTTGGATCTGATCTCCAGGGGCCGGCGCCCCCCCAGGGGGCCTATATAAAGGGGGGGGGAGGGAGGGCAGCAGACAACAGCCTTGGGCGCCTCCCTCCTCCCCTGCAACACCTCTCTCTCTCGTAGAAGCTCGGCGTAGCCCTGCACGAGACCCGCTACATCCACCACCACGCCATCATGCTGCTGGATCTCCATCAACCTCTCCTTCCCCCTTGCTGGATCAAGAAGGAGGAGACGTCGCTGCACCGTACGTGTGTTGAACGCGGAGGTGCCGTCCGTTCGGCACTCGGTCATCGGTGATTTGGATCACGGCGAGTACGACTCCGTCATCCACGTTCATTGGAACGCTTCCGCTCGCGATCTACAAGGGTATGTAGATGCACTCCCTTCCCTTTGTTGCTAGTATACTCCATAGATGCATCTTGGTGAACGTAGGAAAATTTTAAAATTATGCTACGATTCCCACATGGCCGCCAGCCCTTGGGGTGGAAACCCTAGAGGGGGCGCAGCCCCCTCACCCCCCTATATATAGTTGAGGTTTGGGGCTGCCCAAGACACGAGAACGTCTCTCTTTCGGCACAACCCTACCCCTCTCCCTCCTCCTTCTCTCCCGCGGTGCTTGGCGAAGCCCTGCGGGATTGCCACGCTCCTCCACCACCACCACGCCGTCGTGCTGCTGCTGGACGGAGTCTTCCCCAACCTCTCCCTCTCTCCTTGCTGGATCAAGGCGTGGGAGACGTCACCGGGCCGCACGTGTGTTGAACACGGAGGCACCGTTCTTCGGTGCTTAGATCGGAATCAACCGCGATCTGAATCGCTACGAGTACGACTCCCTCATCCGCGCTCTTGCAACGCTTCCGCATCGCGATCTACAAGGGTATGTAGATGCACTCTCCTTCCCCTCGTTGCTAGATTACTCCATAGATTGATCTTGGTGATGCGTAGAAAATTTTGAATTTCTGCTACGTTCCCCAACACCTTAGAGGTTAGAGCTAAAAGAGGGTAAACTCGTTACCCTATGTTTTGCGGACCACCAACCCCAATTACCTGATCGGGGAAGAGTAGCCATAGCATGCATGCCAGCGTCACCATAGAGCTCCGTTGGGAATATGCAAACACACTCATACCAGACCGCTACTGGAACTTCTTCAAGATGATGCACCGACGCATGCGCTTGTGATGTCATCTCAAAATGAGTCCTTCAGAACGATGCAGATGTATGCATAGAGCGCAAACAAGACCACCTTCTCGCTCCCCACATGCGTTATGTCAACCGGGAATGAAGCCCTCCAAGATGATGCAAAGGGGAGGTAAGAGAGGTTAATTCATGGACAAGAGGGAACTCCTGAGCCCCTTTGGTGGTCGCGACTCAAGAGAAAGACCCTAAGTTCTTCATCTTGATGTACAAACCAATTTATTGTTTTTTGTTACCTGTAGATTCAACCCGTAGGTTCAATCATCAAAGTACTATGGTACTACCTATCAACCACCAAATAGCTCAACCAATACACACATAAGGCCAACAATAGTCATTATGCTAGATCCCTAGCGGCAATCGGTGTTGTACCAAGATTATAACCAACAATCTATAATGACACACCGAATTACTTTGCAAGCGATTTTCCTCGCCAAACTGGATACCATTACTCTTTTGATATTTGCTATATAGCTATTTCAAAAGAGGGTGTGGCTAGAAATTAGTCAGCTGAAAATATTGTTTGAGGTGAGTCGATTTTTGGATCGTTGGATGCGAACTCAATGGCCCACAGTCTTTCTTCAACCTCTCGACGCATCTTCTTCCTTGAGCCGCCAGCCACCACCGGCCTAACCGCCGGTCCCCGCCGCCCACGGCTGGCGGCGCTCCCGCGCCACCTCGCCGCTCCGTCCTCCCCGAAACCACTCCTCATCGCCGGTCCTCCCTCTAGCCCCCCCCCCCCCCCCCGCATTGAGCTTTTTCTTCGGCGAATCCCCACACCACCGTCCCACCACGCCGTCCACCACCGCCCCACCCTGAATCCTAAGATAGATAATGGGGTGATGACGGCGGTCCCTTCCTTCTCTCCGGCAAGGCCCTCCCTTCTCCTTCCTTCATTCCAAAACCGACTGGCGCCGAATTCGAATCAACTAACTAATGTGTACCTAAACCGTTCAAAAGAATACAAACTCTATGATAGCCACATGTAAGCTGTGTTATCATCATAAACAACTAATCATTGCAAGCTCTGGAAAAAATATCATGCACCATGACAGTTCACTCAGCTGATGATTGCTAATCCGGAGAATGCACCATTGGAAGATTCTAAACAAAAAGAAGAATACGCGTAGTACCATCAGAAGGAGGTTGAAACCGTTTTCCCACCCACTGCCGCTGCGACGACAGCTCGGATTCGAAATTCGACCCGAAATCACAGAAGCACCTCACGAAAGAGTCCAACGGGCCCAAGATATTTTACGACAAGCACCAGAAAGAAAAGAGGCGCTGAGCTGATCGGCCCAAGGGAAAGATATCCAAGGGACCGAGGCAACGAAGCCTAAAAACGAGCTAACCATAGTTAGTTCGCCTTACCTTTCCCGCACGATACAGACCAAACCAGGGTTCCGCGTACGCCAACGGCGAAGCCAAACCACTATCATCCTCTTCCTCGACCTCGAGCTTCCCCCCGTCCCCTCCATTCCCCTCGCACAGGATTCCCCAGATCGACGCCCGGTTCGTCCCGAACCGCACCGGAATCCCCCGCCGGATTGGCCCCGCCCATGGTGTAATCGAGGGCCCCGAGCGCGCTGGCGATGGAGGCGCAGTGGCTCGCCGAGTACCCGCACCAGGCCGCCGACAACCGGCCGCGCAAGCGCCCCCGGCTCGCCTGGGATGCCGCGTCGCAGCTCTTCCCGCCTCCCAAGGTATCGTGCACGTGGCTTCCCGCCTCGATCCGCTTCTAGGCGCGTCGTTAGGTGTTGGTTTTCAGGCTAGATCTACTCCTGGTTTCGTTAGGTTTGGGCGGGACGGCCCGATCCAGGTGCGGGGCTGGTGGTTTGGCGGTTCTGCCATGTGGTTGTTGCGGATCATCGGTGAGATTTTGCGAATTAGTGGAATAAGCCGGGAACAAGTTGCCGGTGCATAGAGAAACTTTCGATAAAAAGCGAGACGGGGGACTGTGCAACCTCTGTGCTGCTCAATTTATGGGTCTGGCAAGTAAAACCTGTTAATAATTGTCGTATAACCGTCGATTAATGAATGTCCCATCTTTTGGAAGAACTCGCGAGCGTTACTCGATGAGCTGCTCTACTGGACAGTGAATTCGAAGGACGCCAGGCGGTGTGTGGTCATTGTGCCGCGAATCACGTGGCGGGCGTTTAGCCGTTTCTCTTCTATTAAATTCTTTTATGCTCGTTATCGGTCTAGTTATTTGTCGTTACTAAGAATATCTGTTGGCTTTTGTAGGCAATCCCGATGCTATATTGTGGGCAGGAACTAATCAACGGTAATTTCACTACTGCTTTCCTGCCGCCGCCACCAATTTATTATGCTGGACCGCCGCGGAATCTTTCGCCCCCTTGGAGGCCGGATGACAAGGATGGCCACTATGTTTTCACACTCGGCGAGAACCTTACGCCAAGATGTACATTCCACAGCTCAATCTTTTATGTATTTATTTTTGCTTGAACAGGTTACTTGTTTTCTCGACACAGTTAGCTCAGCTGCTTTATTTAGGTGATGTTTCTAGTGATGAAGTGCCTGTACTATTGAATGTTAATGTTAAATATGGGCATGCGGCTTTCATCTTTGTTATTCTGGCTTTGCATAATTATTTCCCGGTTTATCAGTCATTAACCGCTCCCAGTAAACCATGATAATGTTTCTCTGAATCTCTTAACTTGGCTTGTAACAAGTTTTCCATGTGCCATGGTCATGTCTTTTAGATGTGTGCTAACCGCTCAATGCCTTCACGCCTTCTAGCTTTACTTAATGTTATATTTCTGTTTCACTGCCTCCAGAAGAGACAGTTTGAGTTAATTATAAGCTCTCTCATTGTTTTCCTGTATGTCAATGCAGATAGGATACTCAGCAAGATGGGCGAAGGTTGGTTTGCTTCTCCTCCCTTGTCTTTGTTTGGAATGCTTAGTTTTGAAGTGAATACTACAGCGTAGTAAGACATTGTCTCCCACACTCGTAAAGTTGAGCCATTATTTACCCAGTATCTGCCTTTCTGAACGTTTTACAGGGACCTTTGGACAAGTTTTGGAATGCTGGGACTTGGAAAACCAAGAATCAGTAGCTATCAAGATTGTGCGTTCCCTGCAGAAATACCGGGAGGCTGCTATGATTGAAATTGACGTGCTTCAGAGACTTGGGAAGCATGATTTTACTGGTAGTCGGTAAGTAATTTACCTTCCTTGATTTACTTCTTAACTCTATGTTGAATTGATGGGTTTGCATGAATGGTTCTATGCCTGCAGTTGTGTGCAAATACGGAATTGGTTTGACTATCGTAATCATATATGTATAGTAAGTACATATGGATCAAGAAGATTATACTTATCTTTTATTTTATTGATGGCCTAGAGTTTAATCATGAGTTAATGACCTTTTCAGGTATTTGAGAAGCTTGGACCAAGCTTATACGACTTCCTACGGAAGAATAGCTACCGTTCATTTCCTATTGATCTTGTTCGGGAGTTTGCCAGACAAATATTAGAGTCTGTTACATGTGAGTATTTTTGATTCTGCAGTTTGCTGTATTAGACAAATTTCTGTTTTGTTGTAACCTTGCCCTAATGTGCTAAATTATTCCTTTCTGTCTCTGTATGCCAGTGTTAAGCACCTATATATTTTTTTTGTCTTTTGGTAGAAATTCCCTTCCCCAGACCCCACCTTGTGTGTGAGCTTTCAGGACTGGGTACACCCTTTTTGTGCCTATACATAACAATTATATTTTTTTCTTACCTCTGCAGTTATGCATGACCTGCGGCTTATTCACACAGATCTTAAGCCAGAGAACATTCTCCTTGTTTCACCTGATACAATCAGGGTTCATGATTATAAGGTACTGAACTTCTAAATTAGAACCTGGCCTAAATTGGAGATTTTCCAAATGTATACTTTTTTCATTCATTCTTTGGAGGTGATCCATTGGTTACTTGATGCTCTTTACTGCATAAGTAAATTTCTTTTTCTTTCTTTCTAAACTCAGTTTTCTTTTCTCCATGAAGATTCCTATACGCCCACCCAAGGATGGGTCTGTTTTCAAGAACCTTCCAAAATCGAGTGCTATCAAGCTTATCGATTTTGGAAGTACAACATTCGATCATCAAGATCACAATTATGTCGTGTCAACAAGACATTACCGTGCCCCAGAAGTTATCCTTGGTACAAAGAACATTTTTTCTCTTTCAGTTTTCCTTAAATAGACAATACACCCTTCACTTTAGTGCACTTTGTTTTATGACTACGTTGTTTATTTTTTTGTTATATTCTATTCTGTTTGTAGGTCTTGGGTGGAATTATCCATGCGATCTTTGGAGTGTGGGATGCATTTTGGTTGAGCTCTGCTCGGTTAGTACACAATAGCTGCCATCTGTACTTGACCTGCTTAATTTTTACATATATCTAGTGCCAGTTATTTGTGAATCTCCGGTTATTGTGAGATTTACTTTGTCCTTTTGGTTCTGCATGGAAATTCTAGGGGGAGGCTTTATTTCAAACACATGAAAATTTGGAGCATCTTGCTATGATGGAGAAGGTTCTAGGCCCCCTTCCCAAACACATGATCGCCAGAGCTGAGTATGTATACAAGAGCTTTATAAGTTTGTATGAACTGTTAAGTTAATACCAGATGATGCGCATCCGGGCATAGGCTGCTGCCTAGGTTCATCTGATGAATGCTAAGTTGGATAAATGGTTACTGACATACATTGATTCATGCCATTCTGCAGTAGACGAGCTGAGAAATACTTCAGGCGTGGACTAAGGCTTGACTGGCCAGAGGGGGCAGCCTCACGAGAAAGCATGAAGGCAGTATGGAAATTGCCTCGTCTGCAGGTAATTACTGTTTGACGTTGTCACTACTCTTATCAGCATAACACATTTTTCTGTGCTTAAGGTGTGATAGATAGCTGATATTTTATCTTGAGCAATTCTAATTCTAGTCATGGAATTTATGCAGAATCTGGTCATGCAACATGTCAATCATTCTGCTGGGGATCTAATAGATCTTCTTCAGGGGCTTCTTCGGTATGATCCTGATGAGCGTCTTAAGGCACGACAAGCTCTTCAACACCCTTTCTTTACCAGATGCCACAGAAGATGTGGTTACTGAGAGTATACTGAGAATGAAATGCTCAATTCTGTATTTCTTCATTTCGATGTGTAAGAGCTACCAAAAAAATGGAAATGTTCTGCAGAAAATGAAATGTGCTAACTCACATTCTGTTCAATGATGTGAAAGGTAACTGTTGTATATAAAATGAGTTTGTTGACAGTTGATTTATTTAAACCAGGCGGTACTTTTTCAGTTGATACATGCCTTCGAAATCCATACTAATTTTTCCCAGACTACTCAGTACTAACAGGTAGCATGCAGAAATCTCAAATCTCTAACTTGAGGATAGTCACTGAGGATTAGGGGGATGCAGTGGCTGGCTTGCATGAAAGACTGTTACAAATTTGATGGCGACAAACGGTGAGCACTCTGTCCATCTGATTCAGTCTAGCTGTATGCCTCAGACAGTCTTAACAGATAGTCTTGAGTGCATCTAGGATTTCATTATTATTTCTTCTGCAGCTGTTGACATTTTCGGTTGAAATAGCATTTTTTTTGTCATGTCGGTGTGTCAATATGCCTGGAAGAAAATCCATGAATGCCCAACTTCGATAACACTAGTTTTACTGTTATGGTTCAAACTGGTTTTTTATAGCAATGAATGTTTGTCCCAGGCTTGGCTATGATTTTCTGTGGGCTGGTTAGCATCGACCATCTTACTGAGTCAGCTGGCTGGCACCTTGAATTTGAAACTAAATCAAGCTTAAACAAAGCCTTAACATGGTATTATTTTTGGCTCCACTAGAATGGCAATCCTTGAGCCCTTTACCCAACTTAGTTGGTGCTTTAATGATATTCTCTTAAAAGGCAACTGTGTAATGCAAGTGGGCCATGTCGAGCGACCCACACTGATCCATCTTAGTTCTGTCAAAGGGATATGTGTGCACAACTTAAGCCACTTGTTAGAGAAGTGAACACCGGTTAAGTGGGTGGGTTCAGTGGGTTGTTGATCCATTTTCATTTGTTGCATCCTGCTTTGCCCTTTCTGTGTGGAAATCTGGAAAATGATTGTGGTTTGGACTAATAATGCTTTCTATGTGTCAGGCTTTTAATTAACTACTATTCTTTGGAGTGGCGTTTTGTTGATTATTTTTTCTGATTATATTTTGTTGACTTCTATTTTTGAGAGGGTGTGTTTTTATTAACTTGAAGTTGAAACTTTATTCGGAGACGCTGTTATGTCATTCTTTGAATTAAAAGCTGCACTTGAGCAGTAGACCTGATTGGATGGTGACTTTACTAACTTTAATTCTCTGGAGTAGCGCTTTGTTGGTTATTCTTTTGAGTATATTTTTGTTAACTTATATTTTTTTGAGACTGTTTTTTGTAACTTGAAGTTGAATATTTTTTTGGAGACGCTGTTACATTTTTTTGGGGGGCATTATTCGAGTTATTTATCAGAAACTAGATGCAAGTTAACTTTCTTTGTCTCGGCTATAGTGCTTAGAAAAGGAAAATGTTTCCAGTCTGACATAGGTGTCATGATTGCCGTGTGGATGAACTGTGCTTTCTAGTATTCAGTTTGGGCGAGGTAAACATTTTGATAAACAGACTCTTGGTAGAATAGTAACTGCTAACAGGTGACCTGCCTTTGCCTTTGAAGGTTTTAGAACATGGTTTTCTTTAAATTGTTGTCCAATAAGTATATGATCTGATGAACGTCTGAAGGTAGGACCACCCAATTTGTGAATTATTTGTCTGGGTATCTTTTGAGCTGGAGCCTGGTTCAGAAGGCTACTGACAATCTTTTCTTGCAACAAAACTGATCCGCAGAGAATGTGGATGCATCATGAAAGATAAGGGTCTGCTTTGGCATCTTCTTACGTTTCATCAATTCTATCACGATACAGTACACATGGTTAGCTTGCTTACTGTCGTGCATCTGCTTCAAACCAGTTACAAGCTGGTTGCATGAGTGCACTACGTGGTTGGCATGAATGCCTGATCACGTTATACCTCAGATGAATATAATAAATATGTGCTACCTAGCCCTATCTTAAAAACAACAAGATGGATCCCAATAGCGCTATGAGGAGATGGGAAGTGGTTCATTGACCACTCTCATCATCAGTGCTCCCATATCCTGGATCATGAACTCTTCTGCTACATGGTGAAGCATTTCTTTCTCTTTGAAACAGAGGCAAATGATTTGCCTCGTCCATTACTTAAGCAGAAGAGAGTTGCTTGGTTAATTAATGAAAGCTGGGCGAAAACCATGGCAAACTGTTGAGCGGCACACATAGGATACCCCACACAAGCCTCTCCAAAGAGGGCCTCGTCGAGACAGTGCACCGGCATCATCGTCATCACTTCTGCTTTAGAAGGTCGAAGATTGTTTGTGGCGAAGTCGGAGTCGTTTGCACAGAGTTTGGATTGACATGGTGAATTATTGATGTCAGCTGTAAAGAAATCTAGTTCGCAGAAATTATTTGTACGTGCCATTTTTCTTGATGCCTTTAAAAATTACATTTCAGGGGATGCATTTTCAGTCGAAGTAGTAGTATTTTTGCTGATTTGGTACATGCCTGATTGAGGATCGTCGCTTTCTTTACAGAGGGAGTACTTAAGACTGATTTCGTACATATGAACATGCCTGATTAGCTGTCGGGTCATGGCATGTACATGAGACTTCTTGCTTGCACACAGACACTTCAGTCTCCTCACACGCCAGCAGACTCCTATTGAAGACTATTTAGCCAGAAGATAACAAGCTGTGATGGCAATGGTGAGAGTGAGATGAAGCTAATGGATCTGCCATCCATGGGATGGATACTGCTCGATCTTGGCTAGAGAGGTGGATCTAAGGATGGGCTAATTGGATATGGGTTGGGTTTGGCTCGGTTTGAACAATATCAAATCCAAACCCAAATTTAACGGCATTCTTTGCCAACCGATGAAAGAAACCACGGGTAAAATATTGTGTAAGCGTCCAAACCGAATGGGTCTATGATGTCTTCCCAACACATATACGTACGATACAAGCGAAATGCGTACCAATTTTGAGATTAACACTTTGGACATTATCAAATAAGCATAATACCGGTCTAAGTTTCTCATAAAATGACAACACGGCTTCCGCCGTGACATGGGCGATGACCCCAAATCGCGTCGCCGCCAGACAAAGCCCATGCAGTGACGGGGTCTTCTCCCCTGATTATGGCGCGTGGCGACGTAGAGGTCAGTGATTGGCAGTGTGGCTAAGGCCCAGTTCTTTTGATTGAAATTTGAGAGGATCAACAACCTATCATGTTGGCACAGGTCCAAGCTTGCGTACACACCAATATAGCTTCAGCCATAGGCCCAAGTCAGCTACGATGTGCACGGCCACTAGTGCTAAAGGTTGATTCTAATGTCACCACTGTCACAGGGATATGCAATATTACCATGAGCAATTCTTCATAAAGCAGGATACATTGCACCCTCAAACTTCCACCAAGTGATGATGTCCATATCTTTATATCTCGTATTCTCTTGATAGTTTGATATTCCAAGTATAAGCCTCAAGCAAAAATTGTAGGCTGTGAGGACATACTGATCAGATATGTTCATTATATCATCTACTACTCCAGCCGGTTGTGCATCACAGCAGTGCTAACAATCTCCCCGCAATAATAATAATAATCTCTCATATAGCCATCTTGAGAAGCCATTGAGATGTAATAACCTCTCATTTATTGATTTGATTTGACAATAACTGACCATCAAACTCGTCATCTTGTCAATAAGATTCCAGGAAATACTTTGCACGAACGAACAAATCCACGTACAAAAACACTAACGTACAGGAGCAACAGGAGCAAGAATCTTACCCCGAATGCCGGCTGTTTGGGGTGGTCGTTGCCTCCTCGCCAGTCCCCATGGGTCGCGCCCGCCTCGCTGCTATGGTCTACCTCGCTGCACCCCCGTGTTGCCGTGCTTCTGCGCGCCGTGGAGCTCTTGCACGCCGCTGTGCTCCACATCGCAGCCTTGCGCTGCCGCGCCGCAGCACGCCACGACCACGAGTGGTGACTTGCAGAAAGTCCAGAGGGAAGGGATCTACATATGCGTGGCGGGTTGGCGGCGCCGGCTCTCTTAGGTGCTGCAACGTCGAAGTCCAAAGCCACCTGCTACAGGGATGGTAAGTCCTTGGTAGTAGACAACATCTTCCTTCTTGAAGGCATTGGCTTGAAGCATGTAGGTTTTGTGCTTAGAGTCGGAGAAGCTACCGCGAGGCATGTCACAGTTGGTTTTGCTTCACATTATTTTCCAATATATTTAACAATCGATGTAGAAAGATGGGTCATATTCTGGAAACAAAAGCAATTGCTAGTTGCGAACTGGGCAACTAAGTATGCAAGTTCAGACAACAACTATAGCTCATGTCAAACTGCAGTATACAACAACTACAGCTCATGTCAAACTGCAGTATACAACAAGTTCCAATTTCAGAGAATCAGGGGTCGTCCCTTATAGGAAGGGACATTAATCTCTGTACGAATTGGGATCTTGCACCCACAAAAAACATTCTGACACTCCACCCCTCTGCTGTTGTAGGTTTGGAGATAAAACAGGCACATGCCTTGAGAAAACAAAACAAAACAACATCCTTCGAGCATCTATGTAAGACAATACAACATGTTGATAGCACTTTTTGTACAGACGGGGCGTTCCATCGCTCTCCTCTTGCAGATGCAGACATACAATTAGCTTCACCACAGGTACACCGCTCTTCTACGCTGCATAGAAAAGGGAACACCATCAGTTTATGTTATAACTGGTAAGTAATACCTTGCACATACATTATAGTGAAAGAGCACACTTGCTGATAAACTAATGGACATGAGTACAAGGATAAGCAATCTCACGATGAATAACTAATTCAGAAAAAAATTCTATTTCATTTTATTTTATTTTTGAAGAGCAATCTGAGTTACAATGCAAGTAGACACACAGCCTCACGATGAATAACTAATTCAGAAAAAAAATTCTGTTTTATTTTTGAAGAGCAGGGGGGAGGGGGGGGCAAGGCCCTCCCGCCTGAATATTTTCCATTTTCTATTGATTTTTCTCCATTACAGAGGCTATCTCAATTCAGGATTTCTATTTTCAATACCTTGCAAATAATTTTACTTATTTTATTTAAGAATTCATAAATTCAGAACTTGATGGAACACCTGCTTGTGCACAAATGAGATAAAAGGATAATTACCACAAACAAATATGGAAATTGCAAACATTCTGATCTCAGAAGCTTCCACTTACCAGAGATCTATAAGTTCTATCACCACTGCGACGGGAGAATACTCACAAACATCTCTTTCAGATCTTCATCTTCAGTCATCTGTTCCAAAATCTTGTCATTGGAAATAAATTCTGATGACCGGCTGCACTCTGTAGGCTGTGGCTCACTTGAAAACAGCAATTTGGACATTTGGTCCTTCTTAGCTTGTGTGTCATATTTGGCCTTCTCTTGTGTTCCTTCTGCGATTAGATTGTATGTATGGACAATCTTTTGTTGACCAATACGATATGCCCGTCCAATCGCCTGCCTTCCAACAGAAGGGTTCCACACAACATCGAGGAGCACCACACGCGATGCTCCAACGAGGGTGATACCTTCTCCACACGCCTTGGTCGATGCAAGCATCACCTTGGCCTCGCTCTCCACATCATTGAAGGCCACCATCAAGGCTTTGCGGGTTTTAGGGGAGACATTTCCACTCATATACATGATCTCTTTGCCTTTAGTCCAGTTGAACTCTTTTCTCAGCTGTTGCATGATCAAGTCCAGTGGTTCAAGGAACTGGCTAAACACAAGCACTCGCTCTTTTAAAGCTTGACATAGACGCACAACCTCGTACACAAACCTCGTCTTAACTCCTTCACTTGGCTTCAACCGTAACCTCTCCAATGGAAGCTCGTCCACAACAGATGTTACTTCTTTTGGCAACTTTTTCATGCCAGCAACGAGGGACGGATGTACAGACGCAAGAGATATCTTGTATTCCCACTCCAAAGTGCCGCCATGTGTCTTTTCTTTTTGAGGACGTTTGCCACGTGTCTTATGTTTCTCCATCATTGCGATGATCCTCTTCTGGCTGGGAAGAGGATTCAGAATCACAACAGATTCTCTTAGTCCTTTAAGGGATTTATGAAGAATGTCGCCATTATGGATGTGCACATAAGGGTCCAATCTTTTCCTGATCTCATCTACCATCACATCTGTCACGTTGTGTAGTTTCGAAGAAGGAAAGAAATCCATGGCTTCAAAGTTTGCAGGAAGTAACAAGCTAAAGACGCTTCGAAGCTCTTCAAAGTTATTTTGAAATGGAGTCCCTGATAGGATTATTCGTCTTTTTGTCCGAACTTCAGCAAGAGCCTTAAAAATATTGCTCTCCTTGTTCCTTGGCGTGTGTCCTTCATCCAGGATCAGCAAGTCAGGCCTTTGAAGAAGCATCTGCCTCAGCTTGTCATCATCATTGCCTTCTCCTTTGGTGAGCTTCTGGAACAGGCTGTAGCTGAGTCCAATGATGCTACTCCCCTCAGCCCACGATCGCAATTTCAGCGCGCGCATATAATTCTTGTCAATGCTGCTAATGGACAGCCTCCGGGCCAATTCCTTATCATTCGAGGCCAGTTTTTCGACGGTTTTATCTCCATGCCAGTGGATATCTCTGGAATTCAGTATGTGGAAAGGTATCTTCACATTCCATTTCCTGAACTCAGTTTCCCATGTGTCAAGCATCCCCTTGGGGGCAATGATCACCGGAAAACACTGCGGGAAAAGCTCGAGGTAAGATTGAACAAATGTGATTGCTAATCTGGTCTTCCCCGTCCCTGGGGCGTGAGAGATCACACAGCCACTTAGAGTATCAGTTTTCACAAACTTCTTCACCTCTTCAATGTCAATACCTCCGGCCAGTTTCTTCCACATGAATTCAAAGGCTTCCTGCTGGTGTGGGAACATGTCTTCTCGGACACCAGGAATGAGATTCCATACAGGGCCACTTTTATGACTGCCAGTGATGTACTCTCCTTCATACCCCATTGTTGTTAGGATGCCATTAAAAATAATATTATCCATGTTCAGCTCGCGAGCCGTTGGTTCCCTTTCCGCTGAATAATTCCCCTAAATCGAGTGAAAAAATATAGGAATCATATGAGTCGATTACATATTTAATTTGAAAAAAAATGTTGGATAGCGCAGTGCCTTACCATAGGGGCCATTACATATTTAATTTCAAGAACAAATCTGCAGTGCTTGCACCAAGTTCCAATTTGGTCATCGGTAAATAAATCATGCTTCCCTTGACTGCATAAAGTTTTTTGGTCTGATGGAATATCTTGCCCCTGGCTCTCTTCAACCTGAAATGCAAGATGTAAGGATTGTTTATATCTGAACAGTTTTTTTTTTCGAAAAGGGGGATTCCCCGGCCTCTGCTTATATCTCAACAGTTAACTGGAGATGATCACAAATACAAAATTTACACGATTACAGAACTTAGCATTTGTGAAAGATGTAACATGTTTGCATTTGATTTGTGAAATGAAATAGAAGGCTTTTGTTTAAGCTTACGGGTGAAAGCTCACCCACCTGCGTTTGATCCGCAGGGGACACTCATTTCTATCTAACTAACGGACTGTTAAATTAGGGACTCCCCCCCCCCCCCCCCCCCCCCCCTTTAGCCAACATTTTAAATTGAAGGCCTTTGTGCTTCAAGAAAAGTAACTTTGGTGGTATTTCATATGACTCACTAGCTTCTATCTATAAGGACATTGGCATGCTAGAGCGTACTCTCGAGAAAAAGAAAACTTTTCCCGGGCACGCAGAAATGAAATTTCCAGGATTGATAGCGAGGACTATTCTACAGCAAACAATAGTACTTCAAAGCAAATGTAGTAGTATAACGAGAAGGACTAGCAGAGAGTTAAGTACCTCCTGGGAGCTGTGAGCATTGGCATTGTTGGCTTGAGAGGCAAGATCCATGTCTTCCCACTGTTGATCCTCAAACTCGTCATGCTCTGATTTCACTTCAGCTTCCTCCCCGAACTTGAACACCAGAGGCATCGTGTCGCCGCCGCCCTGCTGTGCATCGGCAGGAGCAGAGCCGTTCCGGTAGCTCGGTATCCCGTCGAATAAGGAGGAGAGCAGATCATTGCAAGGGATGTCCTCCTCCTCCGTATGCTTCCCCTTGCGATGAGACAGGGAGCTTTTCTTGAAGAAAATGTCATCCTGCAGACCGCGCCCCTCTGCTGTGCTTGCAGCGTGATTCTTGGCGCGTCGTGGGTTGGAAGAAGAGCCAGCGTGGGCTTTGCCACGTTCCTTGGCAGCAGACTGCTGCCGGTTTGACGCTCCGGTCTTCGGCCGGCTTGAGCTCGGCCCCTTCCTGGCGTTCCTCGGGAACGTTCTGTCGTCGTCAGGTTCAGCGTCAGGGTCGTTGCCGTGGTCGTCCTCTTCCTCTGAGCGCCCGCCTTGGGCGATCTGCTCCCGGCACCGTCTCTTCTTCTTCCTCCTCTTCGCCGGCCTTCTGTCTTCGCCGGAGCTGTCGTCCTCGGCCGCCCAGCTGGTTGGCTGAGGCGGTTGCACGGCTTCCTCTGGCTCGGAGCCGGAGGAAGATGTGTCGAGCAGGACCGGCCTGCTTACAGTACCACGTTTCAGCAGTTTCTTGTTGGAGCAGCTCAGGTGCGACCGTGTCCGCTCACTGATGAGACCCCGGCCGGGAGGGGGGGCGGTGGTGTCGGGCTCCTCGACGATCCACAACCCCTCGAATCTCCTCTTTCTGATTCTTGGCAAACCCTCGACGGCTGGTCTGGCCCTCCCACCGGCCTCGCCGTTGCTGCTTGGCGCGACACGCTGGTCCTGCCCTGCCTCGCCGTTGCTGCCAGGCGCGACACGCCGGTCCTGCCCTGCCTCGCCGTTGCGGCTAGGCGCGACACGCCGGTCCTGCTCTGCCTCGTCAGATTCTTCTTCTTCTTCCTCCTCCGCCTCCTCCTCCTCCTCTGTCTCTGTCTCCGTAGTGTCGTCAGACTCCTCTTCGTCAGCATTGGCATCAGAACTGTCGTCATGAGTGCTGTTTCCGTCGTCCTCCCCACCGACCTCCTCCTCTACGGATTTGCATCTGCCGTGGCTATTACCATTGTCATCCTCCTTGTTCTTCCCCTTCATCACATCCACATCCTCCTTCTTCCTCCTCATCACATCATCACCCCCCTTGTTCTTCCTCTCCATTACATCTTCATCCTCATCCTCGCTATCATCACCCTCCTCCTCCTCCCTATCGTCACTTTCAACATCCTTGTTCGTCCCTTTCATCACATCCTCCTCCTCATACTCCTCATCCTCTTCCTCACTATCGCCACTTCCGTCATCCGTGTTCGTCCCCTTGATCCCATCCTCCTCCTCGTCATCTCGGGATCCCTCATCATTGTCATCTGAACTGCTCGTCTCTTCACCTTCACCGTCATCCCCGCTGTCATCAGTTACCACAGTTCTACTTCTTCGGTGGCCGTCGCGTGAACGATTACGAGATGCAACAACCGCGCCGGCCTGCCTCGGCGGCGCAGCACCATGCCGGCCCCTATGGCCGAATCTCCCATCGTCATCTGAGCTGGTGTCTTCCATCTCCTCACCATCACCTTCGTCCACGCTATCTTCGGGAACCACTGGTGCAGCATACTTCGCAGCCACTTTTCCTCGGTTGCCGCTCCGCGAACGAGGGCTTGACGCAACAACTGCGCCGGCGCCGAGCTGCCTCGCCGGCGCAGCATCACGCCGACCCCTGTCGCCGCCCCCTTGGCCGGATCTCCCGAGCCGTCCATCGCCGCTGGAATGATGAGACCGAGGACGACGGACGGCCTCGAGTCTCTTGTGCTTCCTCGACGACTTGTGGGAGGTTCGCGGTTCGTCGACAGGCCTCGTCGCGAGAGCGCGAGCCCCCGCCCCGTGCGCCTTGGCACCGCTCGACGACTCTCGTCTCTGCTTCTTCGCCTTCCTGGAGCCACCGGGCGAGGAGGGCGCCGCCCTCTTGCGACCTCTCGCGCGTGAATCCTCCGAATCGCTGCTCGGACAGTAGAGATATGTGGCTCCACTATCGGAGACAGGATCCGCCCCCCGGCCATGATGGCGTGCGGCTACCTTGTTCGAGCTCCGGCCGCGCATGTCGTCGTCGTCGCTGTCGCTGTCGAGCTGGATGGACGGAGGATTCGCGGCGCCGGAGCGGACCACGGACGGAGAGGACGCCGTGGCCGGGTTTCGTCGCGGTGGCGGCGATCCCGCCGCCGCGCGACCACCGACCAACGGACCCTCCCGACCGCGTCCGCGATTGCCGGGGCGGTCTCCCTTAGCGCGTCCTCCGCCTTCACCGCGTTCCGAGCGGCCGGAGCGTCCACTCTTAGCGCGGCTTCCGCCTTCACCGCGTACCGGACCGGCGGAACGACCCCCCGTAGCGGGGCTTCCGCCATGACGGCCGCTGCGACCTCCGTCATCGTCGTCGTCGCCGTCGATGTCGATGAGCGGGACGGTCTTGCGTATCGGGAGCTCGACGACCGGCGGCGGCTTGGGCATCGCGGTGGGCGGCGGTGGGAGGCCAAGGGGCGAGGCGAGGCAAGGCGGAGGCGGGGTTTGGAGCGGGGTTCTGCGTTCGTCGCTGGGTTGGTCACGGCTCACGAGGGGCGGGACGCGCGTAGATTTTAGGAAATCTTTTGCCCTCTACGATTGGGAGGCAGGAACGGATGCTGGGCTTTTAATGACGGCCCATCTGTCATTGGCGCTCAAGCGAACTGGCGAAAGATCACCGGATTAATGCGGGAGAACGAGGCGTCGGGGCGTACGCGTTCGGTCACCCACTGCCTATGAGCTGTGGGTCCCGACATTCCTCCGATTGCTTTGGCCCAGCTTTCAGTGTGCCAAATATTTTTGCGGGTGGAAAGGTCAGTGTGGATAGGCTAAGCGTATCGTATCTTTAGTAGGGAAGAACAAGTTTTAGAAGATTGTCAAGCTCATTGGTAGCAAATTAAGACACCACCCCGCAATATCTTAGGCTACTCCCATGCAAATAAAATAAAATAAAATAAAATCTTAGGCTACTCTCTCGCGTTCGCAGTATTTCTCATGCATACACATCGAATGAGAATGTGGTCTGCAGTGTCCTGATTTTGCACACAAAGATTGCATGACACCGTGTTGTCATGCAGTCCAGGCCTAACTCACCCGTCTATCATTCAAGTACGGTATTGCATAGTCAGCCAGACGGGAATTTTGGAGGTTAGAGGCACCTTGGTCTTCCACAGCCATGGGGCGACGAAGAGAGTCGAGCCTTCCAATAGTAGACCATAGGTGGAGCTTGCTAGATATGTCCCATATTTACTCCAGCGCCAAGAGAACTTATCGGCCTATTGCGTGTTGTACTCCACCGCAACAACATCCCATAGCTTGATGTGTTGTGTCAGTGCTTGAGTGGTAACTGGTAAGAGCACCTCAGATGTCTCGAACCCAAGCATAGTTTAGCAGTCCCTTGGACACGATTCGGTTGTTAGCAGCTTTAGCATTCACCTTGACCCACACGAGCGGTGCGATCTCACACGCCATTCACCCATTGATCCATCGTCTTTCCAAAACAGAGCCCTCCTGCCATTGCCAACTTGACTTGAGCAAGACTATAGAATATTGCATTGACTTTTTGGGCCTGAGATGAGACCAAGGCCTTGCTAAGGCTTAGATGGGTCCATGGGGTGAGCAATCCACGTGCTCGAGTGACGTGTTGTGGCGAACTGGCGGAAGCTCACTGGATCAACCGCGGGAGAACGAAGCGTCGAGGCATATTTCACCGAGCTATTCCCTATGACTTGTGGATCTCTGAATGTTTGAACCCGGTGGTTAGTGTCAAATTTCTTGTGCGGGTGCAGTGGTCGGTGTCGAAAGGCACGGTGAGGGTTCATCCTACTGGATTTTTGGGGTGCCTATGAAAAGATCAAACAACCAGAGTTGGAACCTATACATTACAGTTTACTACTCCGTCTTGCTTGCGTAAAAAGCCTTAAATACATACTTGTCATTGTAGAGTCGCAACAACACAACTTGTCAAGCGCTGGTCAGCTCGTTCTCTTGCAAAGGTTCATGCTGGAGAATAAACCAATGCAATTAAAGACCATGATTCCTAACCAGAGTCTTTTCCTAAAGATTTTTCTCTATGTTCAATTTCTTCGATCCATCGGGAAAAAACATGATGTTATGCATTGCCTACATAACAGATGAATAAAACACAGTGTGATCTGCTAAGGTAGATGTACATGGTTGCTTCCATGGGATTCGGTATTGTGTTGAATATGAATTCAAATTGAACGATAAAGGAACAACACACGATGTTGAGTTGTGTGTGAGTCTTAAAACAATAATAAATGAACGAAACATAATGTGATTTGCTAAGCTATGTATGCGTACCTGGTTGCTTCACGAAACCCGATGATATAGTCAAAACGATAAGCAATGGGCGAGTGTTTTTTTAGCACCTAGCGCTTTGAGTAGTGCCTCCCCAACATACCTAATGAGGACAAATGATAGATACAAGGAAAGACAAGTAAAGTGTTAACATGGCCCATTCTGGCCCAATGGATGCTACCATGTTAAAGATTTAGGATTACCTCTGCCTCCTCGATCCCATCCGCCATCCGCCATCCGCATTGAGTAGCAACACATAGTGGCGCAAGTAAATAAGCATCAACTATACTGGTGGTGTGGTGACGATGACCAGTTGACGACGGAGATGCTGCAACGACCTTCACCACCATTACCTGTCATCCCTCATCATGCAGAGCAAGGTTGAGTATTGACTGGAGTCATCGATTTTAGGAGGTGCTCGTTTTCTCGACAGAGGTTGTCTGCCTAGACATCCAAAGCATCGATGTTGTGTGTTTGGCTGGTGGCCAATGAGCCTTACATGGCCTTTCAAAATCTTGGAGATGTTTCACCAACTAGAGGTAAAATGTTTCACACATCAAAATAATAGGAGGAAGAGACAACTACAGGAGGGGTAAGAAAAATGAGGGTGGCAGCGACGCTAGGGGGTAAGGAAAATGATAGATTTGCGTCAGGGGGAAGGGGATATATAAGGAAATATAGCGCGACGGGGAGGGGGAGGAGGAAAAAGGCTAGGGCGGCAGCGGGTCGTGGCGTTGGCGACGACGGGGAGGGGGAAGCTGGGGTGGCAGCGAGGTGGGGGAGGTATATACGCCGAAAAAGGCTTTCGCCCCGCTTTATATATAAAGCAATGATCAACACCAGAAGGCTCCAAGGCGGCGCCTTCAGGAAGGTTACGACACCAGAAGGCCGTCACTATCCGACCCGAGAGTCAGAGTTTCCCCTGGAGCAACACGATGGCGATGAGAGCCGCGACGACGCCTTCAAGAAGGAGACGAGCGTCGTCGCCGGTCCATCCGAGGATAGATCAGGTTTTCACCCCGGCCAACACTCACCGCCACCGAACGCCACACCCCGGTGACCACGTCGCCCACACGGCCATGGCCATCAGGCATCACCAAGCTGCGGGCTCTGCCCATGAGCACCGTGGTACCACCACTAGGGCCGCCGCCCCGGCATCCAAGACCTTGACACCACCTCACCCGAGACTTGCTGCTACCCCAACCAAAGATACGAGCGGAAAGGACCCGCCCTTCGCATCCCTGGGCACCCCTAGTGCCGTGACCCAATAGGCCGGCCAAAACTGGCCTCCATCGACTCGTCCTGCTACACCGGGAGCGAGACAAGGTCGTCCTGCTGCCAGGCGCGAGACGAGCTCGCTCCTACAGCACCGGGCGCGAGACGGGCGATGGACCGCAGCTAGGATCGGGCCGACCCTTTGATGGAGGTAGCGCCCAGACGGGGGAAGGGGTCGAAGGCCGACACAGACCACCTAAAAACGGGCGAACGCCGGAAAAACCAGCCGCCGCCGCAGCCGATCTGCCACCACCACACCAGCGCCTCCACCCCCTGGCCAGATTCGTCTGGAGCCCCGCCATCCCGTACCGGAGCAGCGGAGACACTAGCCGCATCACCACCACCTCATCAGGGCCGCCAGCCACCCCTGCCAACGCCAACCTTCACCATCCACCGGATCTGGGCAGGGAATCCCAGATTCGTCGCCCTCGCCAACCACCACCATCTAGAAACAGGGCAGGGGGCCAGATCCGCCACCAGCTCGCGCCTGGGCACTTGAGTCCCGAGCCCCAGAACAGGGGAGGAGGCGGCGCTGGTGACCGCAGGACGCCGGGAGGAGGGAGGTGCCCCGCGGAGCCCACCAACTGTGTGCGGGAGAGAGCCGCCCCGTTGCCGCCAACGCCACACGGTCTTTGGCCGAAGACGCCCCCGACGGCGGCGAGGGAGGGGGTTGAGGCGAGGGGGGCGTGGAGGAGGCGCTAGGGTTTCCTCCCGGGGCCCACGCGGGAGCTCCTCGGGAAGGGAGGGAGGAGGAGTCCCACCAACTCTGTGGGGAGGTATATAAGGAAAGGTAGGGTGCCGGCGTCGGGAAGGGAGAGGCATATAAGGAAGACATGGTGACGGCAGTGGGAAAGAAAAAGGCTTGGGTGGCAATGGGGGCAGGGGGAGGTATATAAGGAAAGATAGGATGGCGGCGGCTGGGGGGGCTAGGGTGGTAGCAGGGGATGTGGGAGAAGGAAAGATAGGGTGGCATCGGCGAGGAAGGGGGAAAAAGGCTACGACGACACCGGGGGATGGGAGGCATATAAGGAAAGACACAATGGTGGGGATAAGAAAAAGGCTAGGACAATAGCGCGCGGGGGGGGGGGGGGGGGGTGCAGGTATATAAAGAAAAGATAAGGTGGCGACAGGGGAGGGGCTAGGGCGCCAACAGGGGTGGGGGTGGGGCGGCAGTGGGCAGAGTAAGGAAAATGAGAGTGGGACGATGACGCAGAGGCGGCCGGGCGGGGGAGGGGGGGAAGGGGGCTAGGGCGACAGCAGGGGTGGGGCGGCAGGGGGTAGAGTAAGGAAAATGAGAATGGGACGACGACGCGGCGGCGGCCGGGTGGGGGGGGGGAAGGGAGTTGAGGGTGTAATTACGAAAAAACGGATATTAGGGTAGGGTTTGTTACCGATACAAATCATGATGCAATAATATCTAAATATACCTTTTGTTTAGCTCCCAGTTTCCATAATTATCCATTGACCATGTACATGTTATTTCACTTACGTGCAAGTTGCTATTTTACATATTTGTTGAAGGTTATTACTTTTTGAGCCAAAATATCAAGTGGTATGCTCATATTCCATACATGGTACTCTAAAGCGAAATTATTCATTGGCTCACCACATGATATTTTTGTCTATGTAGGATAGTCCATAAGAAGAGAAGAACACCACAGAGTGTTTATTTGTGGACTTCCGTGAGAGTTAATCTTATGGGTTTCAAAAAGAAAGTTTATGAGCTAATGCAAAGAGTCATCTTGATTTTTTTTCCGCGAATACTTGGAGGCTTTTTAATATATTCCATATTTTGTTCATATTTATCTTGGATACTTGGACGCTTTTTAACGTACATGATTAAGTTTGGATACTGACATTAAACCACAAAGGATATTATTACGAGCGTTTATCTCGGATACTTGGAGGATTTTTAACCCATGGAGTGCTTTGTTCATGCACTTCTTTTGAAAATCCAAGTATCCGAGATAAGTGCATGTAAATGTCCATATTTATCTTATATACATAGAAGAAATTAATATCTTCCATATAATATTCCATAATATATATATTTCATTAGTGTACCCATTAATAGTAGGAAAATTAAATACCACATGAAACATGTGGTAAGCAATCCAAACAATTCAAAAAAAATAGTAGGAAAATTAGATAGAGGGGTTGGAAGCATATCTTCCATATAATATTCCTAAAAATATTTTTTTTCATTAGTGTACTCATTTAGAGCAGGAAATTAAATAGAGGGGTTGGAAGCATATCTTTCATATAGTATTCCAAAAAAATATTTCTTATTAGAGTATGAAACTAAATAGTGGGGTTGGGAGCAATTTTATATCTTCCATATAATATTCCATATAATATATTTTTCGTTAGCATACTCATTTAGTCTAGGAAAGTAAATAGAGGGGTTGGAAGCGTATCTTCCTTATAATATTCCAATATTTTTTATTAGTGTACTCATTTAGAGTAGGAAATTAAGGGTTGGGAGCAATTTAATATATTCCATATAATATTCTAAAAAATATATTTTCCATTAGCGTACTCATTTAGAGTAGGAAATTAAATAGAGGGGTTGGATGCATATCTTCCATATAATATTCCAAAAAATATTTTTTCATTAGTGTACTCATTTAGAGCAGGAAATTAAAAGAGGGGTTGGAAACATATTTTCTATATAATATTCTAAAATATACATTTTCCATTAGCGTAGTCATTTAGAGTAGGAAATTAAATAAAGGGTTGGATGCATGTCTTCCATATAATATTCCAAAAAATATACTCCCTCCGTTCCTTTATATTAGGTGTATTTGTTTTTTAACAAAATTCGAAATGTAAGGTGCATTTCTTATAATTTCTCATATTTCACTTGTATCTTTCTCCTGATTGTATGTATCTCTCTTTGTAGAAAAAGAAGGAAAGTATCTCTTCATCGATTGCATGTATCTCTTACTTTACTAGACTAAATGATTTACTTGCCATTAACCAATAAATTTGCCAAGAGTAATTTCGTCCTAACATGCCTATCATTATGTGCCTTGGTCACCGTGATGAAAATAATACACCTTACGGATGGAGTATTTTTCATTAGTGTCACTACTGCAGGATGCTGCTGATAATCCCCAAGTGAAGGAAATCATCGTAGCAATTTACAAAGGTGGAAGTGATAAATATGGAGTGTCGAACCCACAAGGAGCTAAAGGTAAGATCAATATTCTCTCAAGCCCTATCTGCCACTGATACGACTCTACGTATACCGAACGTTTGCTTCCAACTAGAAACGAGAAATAAAACTACGTTGTGGGTATGAAGAGGATAACTTTGCATGGTATCGGAGAGCTAAAACATAAAAGTAGGTGCTGTTATCATAAAGTTAGAATATATTACTAAATATTATAAATAGCGAGTGTGGAATAATGATGGATCGGTGTGCGGAATTGTCCTAGGCAATTGTTAACAAGACCGGAAGTCGTCATTGCAATTTCATATGAGGGAGATGCATAAGCTAACGTACTTTTTCTACTTGGATCATATGCACTTATGATTGGAACTCTAGCAAGCATCCGCAACTACTAAAAATCATTAAGGTAAAACCCAACCATAGCATTAAAGCATCAAGTCCTCTTTATTCCCATACGCAACAACCTCCTTACTCGGGTTTGTGTTTCAGTCACTCACCAACCCACTATAAGCGAATCTTGAACGTATTGCAACACCCTACAGCGGGAATCCTTCACGCTTGCACGACATGGAGGGCACCATAGGACATCACCAAAATAAAACATGCAACTCGTACCAATCTAGATCATCAATCAACCCAAAGACAAGGGATATCTACTCAAAACATCATAGGATGGCAACACATTTGGATCATAATATGTGGCATAAAGTACCATGTTCAAGTAGGGATTATAGTGGGGTGCGGGAGAGTGGACCGCGTAAAACAGATGAGGATGGTGATGTTGATGAAGACGATCACCACGGCGATGATTCCCCTCCCGATGGCACTCTGGTGCCACCGAGAGAGAGAGGAGGAGAGGTTCTCCCCCTTGTGCTTCCTCCTCCATGGCCTCCCCCCTAGATGGGGAGAGGTTCTCCCTCTGGTCCTTGGCCTTCATGGCGATGATGGCCCCTCCGGGATCCTCCTCCATGGCCTCCGGTGATGATGGCCCCCTCCGGCAGGGTGCCAGAGAGGGCCTAGATTGATTTCTCGTGGCTACAGAGGCTTGCGGCGGCGGAACTTCCGATCTAGGTTATTTTCTGGGGGTTTCTGTATTTATAGGAATTTTTGGCGTTGGTTTCACGTCAGGGGGGTCTCCGAGTTGTCCACGAGGCAGGGGCCCACGCCCAGGGGGGTGGGCGCGCCCCCCACCCTCGTGGACAGCCCGGGACTCTTCTGGCCCAACTCTTTTGCTCCAGGGGCTTCTTTTGGTCCATAAAAAATCAACAAATATTGGCACGTCAATTGGACTCCGTTTGGTATTCCTTTTCTGTAAAACTCAAAAACAAGAAAAAAAACAGGAACTGGCACTGGGCTCTAGGTTAATAGGTTAGTCCCAAAAATCATATAAAATAGCTTATAAATGCATATAAAACATCTAAGATGGATAATATAATAGCATGAATACTTCATAAATTATAGATACGTTGGAGACGTATCAGCTGCTAACGCGACACTACGATCAGAGACCCTTTGACGAAACTGTGTGCGATGCATTAATCACAAACGGGGATGTAAAAAAACCATCAAAAAAGGTGCAAAACATTTGCGATGGCGGAGCCATCAAACACGGTTCAGATTTTAGTTGCGTGTGCGATTCAGGGCACACGATTAACCCATTCGAACTGTTTGGATGAGGCAGAACAATAGAAACGGGCAGACATATCAATGTATGTGTGCGATATACGACATACAGTTCGCTCCGATGAACCATTTGCTATTAGGGTGTGCAACATAAACGGTTAGCCAGATCAAGGTGTGTGTGATATAGGGCATACGGTTCACTCGGATGAACTATTTTCGATTAGCGAACACAACAGAAACGGTTCAACTTAACAAGATGTGTGTGATACGTGGCAAACAGCCGACTCGGATGAACTGTTTGCAATGAGAAATTACAACACAGACAGTTAATATAGTTAGTTCGTGTGCGATTCTGTGTGTACAAAAACTTTGAAAAATGCAAACTAGTTGATTGCAGCGGCTAGGAGTATCGCACACGATGCGTCTGCGAGTACTCATGTGCGATGTTTAGTAAGTTACACATACGTTTCCTTATGTTAACACTTGTGTGATAAATAACATGTGGCACCGGATACAGTATTCGGGTTGTGTGTGTGCTCCGCTTAGTCTTCCCGCGCTCCAGCGAATGTTTCCCGCGCTCCACATTGGTGAATTGTAAAATCCACGCCTATTCCCTCACCGGTTTCCCGCCACCAGCTAACGACTTGCTGCATATAACCCAGGCGACAACGCACCACCGCGACACTCTGCGAAGATCTAGTCCTCACCCATCTACCATTAGTTCTACCAAGCATGCCAGGCAACGACCAAAGCTTCGACATCGATGCCTACCTGCGTTACATCTTCGGCGAGGAGAACGAGCCGGAGCAGGTCGGGGAGCAAGAGCTTCATCGGCTGGTGTAGGCACCATGGCCCATTAGCAGCGATATCGGCGTGACAGTCCTTGGGAGCACAATTGACATATTGCAGAGGAGGTGTAATGAGCAGTTTGCCATCCACCGTGCAAAAGATCCAGAGCTGCTCAGCGGCATGATCGACGACCCACCCGAAGAGCCGTCATCACCAGTGCTCATCAAGAGCCTGATGCCCCGCAAGGAATGGGCAGAGGACCTCTGTGTTTCAGTCAAGACAAAGGCAGCCTGCGGCTTCATCATTGCCCGCGACGGTCGTGTCAACCTCGATCCCGATGATGTGGTGGCCAGGCTCGAGTGCATCCTTGGCGGAGTTGACGTCCCCGATGAAGTAGAACATCGCCAACGTGATATCTTGAGGATGCAGGTGATCGACGGAATTTGCTACCAGGCCGGAGACATGGAAATGGAGCGGTTCCGCGGAGTTGTCATGCGCGCGATTGCACACTATCAAGCTCTTCTAGAAGAGGCCCAGCAGCCCCAAGAGCCTCCCAGCGCCAGCAGCTCCGTAGGCGGAGGCGGGTCGGGACACTTGGAGTGAACGGCCGCAAGGGTGCTATGCTGATCATAGAGTCCGAGAAGATCATCGTCAGAAGGACGCCAGCTCAGCCTTTTAGCTTATATTTTATTATAATTGTATGCATATGTAGGTGAGTGTTCCGGGCCTTGCCGTATGTGGCATTTTAAATTATCCTGAATATGTAAGACAATTATTAAGAATTATTAACCGTTGTCATTGTAACTTTGCCTCAACGACGAGCAGAGCGCGCGCAGGGACGCCAGAGCGGAGCGCGCCGCGGCTGCCTCAGCGGCGAGCAACCACGTGATCAACCTTCCGCCATCAATAAATTTTGACCTTGTTTCTCGTCACATTGCTGATTACAACGCAATAAGTAATTGCAAATCTGTTCACACCTATCAAACTAATATGTGTTCATACTTAGCACCGGGCTATAAAAACTACCCACTCGAAAATTATTTCACAGTTCCTCTCCTCATCACTCACAAAACTGGTTTTTTCTGTCAAGTCGTTCCGCCATGACCGGTAGGAGGAGTTTAGGGTGGACATATAACCAGGCAGCAAAGACCAAGGCAGCGGAAGCACTAGAGAGGTCCCGCCGCGAAGCCGCAACAGAGATGTCCCGACGCGCTGCGGAGCCCTCGAACGAGCTCTCACGGGCACGCGAGGGCTCTCACAAGCGCATTCGTGGCGTCGGCCATCACGACGAGCCGGGGTTCCTAAAGTCCTTCGCCGGCGATGACGACATTCTCGCTAGCGTCACTACGCAGCAGGAGCTGGTCGACGGCTTGATGAAGCTGCTCAAGATCAGCGATGCCTCGGTTGACAAGGCGACCTGCCTCGTCGAGCAGCTCATGGCTGACAATGCGAAGCTCCTCAAGTTGGTCGCCGAGAAGGAGGAGGAGGCCGCCGGCTGGAAGATGCTGCATGAGGAGAGTAGTGCCTCGGAGATGACGCTGAAAGCGGTCGTGGAGGAACTGATGGGTGGCTTGAGGAAGCTCTGGATCGAGCACGAGCAGGAGGTGGAGGAATCCGTGGCTGCTTTCAAGCAAAGTCATGAGGAATTGAAGAAGGAGCTGGAGGATTTCGCCGCCTGGCAATCCATCGATGAGTAGAGACAGTAGCGACCCAGATCGTTGTCTGCAATTTTCTTCTTCTCTTGCCCCCGTGTCTTCCGGGCTTTGCCGCATGTGGCATTTTAAATTATCCGGAATATGCAAGATAATTATTATCTGCGCCATTGTAAATATGTCGTCATATTATCCATTGCCATTTTATTTATGGTCGTATTATCCGTTGCCCCATGTGGCAATTTAAACTAAGGCGGAGTACGAGTTGAAAACACGAACAAAGCAAATGCTGCCATGGGATCACAAGCAAACACCTTCCGTCCAAGTGCTTTAATTAACCCATTAATGGAGAAGTTGTGAGTGAGGCAGGCGACGGCTGGTGCATGGTGAGCATGGGCGGCCTTGCTGCTCGCACGTGTCCCATCGAGCCTGTGCGGCGGACTGCTCGCACGCGTCCCATCGAGCCTGCACGGCGGACTTCTCACGCTAGTCCCGTCTAATCAAACAGCTGCACGCACGCCACCGAGTATGGTTAAATTTCGACACGGTTAATATAATACAACCGTTTGCGATATTAACGTGTCAGCTTTTTGTTTCAAAAAGGACTTCGTTGGCTACTAATGTGTGCGCCTCTTCTCAAACTGGATGATTTTTTTACCACGTCATATATGTGCCATGTCATGAAACCATGCCAAGTTTCATGTTTTTTGGGTGACTTTTTGATTTACTGGGATTTGAAAACTGAGATTCTCAATGTTTCAGGACGACGACAAGTTTGTAATTCATTTCCATTTCTTAAATTAGACCTAAACATGCACCCAATGACACATGTACGATTTCCCACCCATTTTGCTTCACTGGAGCATGTGCTTGTAGTTCAAATTTGAATTATGGACTACATTAAATGCGTAGAAAACTTAGTAATTAGTAATATATATACAATGGCCAAACGAATCCTGAACAGTTTCAAATTTCAGCCCGACACTCCTGTTATTCTATGTTGCCTGTAGAAAACAAAGTTCAAGGCGAGAAGAGGCAGCGATTATCGTTTCGCCCACAAGAGGGGCAGGTTTCCCTACCGGAACCACGAGGGTTGCGACAGGCTCCGGTTTGTAAAAGGCTTGTAATATAGCTTCACCCAAATTGGACAATTATATGTACCATGTAGTGACACCATGCCAAGTTTCATGATTTCCTGGTGAGTTTTGGATTTACAGAGATTTAAAAACTGAGATTCACAATGTTTGCGGCCAAGCCAGGACGGCGAGACGGTTGAATTCGTTCCCATTCGTTCCATGGGACCTAAACATGCACGCCAAGGAAACATTTACGTTTTTTCTAGCCATTTTGATGAACTGGAGCATGTATTTGTAGTTCAGATTTGAATTATGGACATTAAATGCCTAGGAAACTCAATTAGTGTATAAAAAGGCCAAACGAAACCTGAATAAGTTTAAATTTCAGCACGGATATCATGTCATTTCATGTTGCTCGTGGAAGAAAATACAAGGCGAAAAGAGGCAGTGATTACGTTTCGTCCACAAGGGGAACACGTTTCCCTATCGGAACCACGAAGCTTCTTTGAGAGAAGCTCCGGTTTTTGTAAGATGTTTGTAATAAAGCTTGGCCCAAATTGGACAATGTTTTTACCACGACATATATGTGCCATGACGTGACACAATGCCACCTTTGATGACTTTCTAGTGAGTTTAGGATTTACGGGGATTTAAAAACCGAGATTCCAAATGTTTGAGGACGAGCCAGGACGCGGGTACGGTTGTAATTCGTTCCCATTCCTGGCATGGGACCTAAACATGCACCCAAGGACACATGTAAAAAATTTCTAGTCATTTTGGTGAACTGGAGCATGTATTTGAAGTTCAGATTTGAATTATGGACATTAAATGCCTAGGAAACTCAATTAGTGTATAAAAAGGCCAAACGAACCCTGAATAAGTTTAAATTTCAGCACGGATATCCTGTCGTTCCATGTTGCCCGTAGAAGAAAATACAAGGCGAAAAGAGGCAGTGATTACGTTTCGCCCACAATCGGAACCACGAGGCTTCTTTGAGAGAAGCTCCGGTTTGTAAGAGGCTTGTAATAAAACTTGTGCCACAATGGATGAAAAAAATCCTCGACATATAAGTGCCATGTCGTGACACCATGCCAGGTTTCACGATTTTCGGCTTAGTTTTGGATTTACGGGGTTTTAAAAACCGAGATTCTTCTCACGAAATGTTTTCAAATAGCACACGGTTCACTCACGAAAGCCGATATTCAATGAAAACTTCGTGGAAACCATATTTTAAAGTTTCATAAAAATCTAAAAAAAATGTGAGATGTTAAGAAGGTGATGTTTTATTGCGACACAAAATTTCAAGTTGAAAAACATTACGAGATGTGAGCTATGAAAAAGACAAATTCAGCCCTGAATAGTGACATTACTATTCGGCACTATTCAACGCTGATTTTGTCTTTTTCATAGCTCACATCTCGCAATGTATTTCAACTTGAAATTTTGTGTGGCAATAAAACATCATCCTCTTAACATCCCGCATTTTTTTCAATTTTTTTGAAACTTCAAAACATCTTTTTCTCGTGGTTTTCACCGGTTTCCACCGAATGTTGGTTTCTGTATGATATTCTCCCCCTGCTGCGCGCGCGATCTGAGTCGTGCGTTCTGATTGGCCAGAACCCAAACCCCACGGATCGTACGTGTGCACCGTTGGATGCTCCCAGATCGAACGGAAACCCTGAGCCCTTTCGACAGCACATGCAGTACATGGGTAAGCACTATGCGCATGCGTCGTGTAGCTCACGCTTCCTTCTCTACTAGGTTTTCATTCAAAATAGGCTACCGTTTCTCGCCACTCCTCTCATCGTTTTCCCTCCTATTCTCCCATCGTTTTCCCGCTACCAGTGTCAGAGCTCATTGAAGGCTAGCGATGACACACCGGCAATGTAAAATATCCCACACAGTTTCTAAAAGCACAAATGTGTGTGATAGGATGGAGTAGGTCCCATAGGGTGACCAACGTGAAACGCCTTAAAGGCAAGGTGGCAATTCTTATCAGCAAGGGCCGGTTTTTATCCACTAGCCTAGTCGAATAGAACGCAGAAGTCAAGAGTGCTTGGGCTGGAGTAGTCCAAGGATGGGTTACCCGGTGGGAAGTTGCATATCTCAAGCTTCATTTAAATGCCATGACACGGTCATTATAGAGATATATTACATCTCTATAGTGACCTATCATGGCAATTATATAAACCTTGGGATCCTTGTTTTGCTAATTTGTAGACTATGTTTTTATGGGTTATTTTTTGCTCTAAAAAATTAAAGAATGATTGACTGGACCTGTCATGGCGATTATATAAACCTACTATGTTTTTATGGGTTATTTTTTCCTCTAAAAAATTAAAGAATGATTGACTTGACCTATCATGGTGATTATATAAACCTTTTTCAGGTTGCATGCAAGGTATAGGGGGCAGGGTGTTCTTCTCGAGCATGTCTCCCTTGTGCGGCTTATAGACGCGGCACATATCTGTGCGCTCCCCGAGGTATATATACTATCCTTTACCGACAATTAGGGGGCCCCATGCAATCTATCCCTTTGACCCAACAATGAGAAGGGTTTAACCATGATGGTTTCTTATTGATACTAGTAAGGTACACGTACATTGCACACATGAGATTTGGTAACCAAATTATGAATAAATACCACACTATAGCATGTAAGCTTTGAGTCATATATGCATGATGTAGATGTTTGTTTAATTCTTATAGTTCATCTCATCCAAAATCAATTAGTTTTATAAAAAATCTATTTTAAGATTCATGGAATTGTGCATTGTAAAGGTAAATACAAAAAGTGACAATTCATTTAGAAAAATAAGTTTGGGCAATTAAGATATGGAAGATTCTAGAGAACAAAGGAGAAGTGCTTGTGTTTTGAGATTTGTGCATTATGCTTAAGTTCAATCATGGAGTCTTCTAGATTGTACATGTGGCAGAATCTGGTGGAATGTAGATGATATCCAATGGCCAGTAGTGCTCGGACTTGCCATCTCTGTACCGTCGGATTGGTTTCATCCAACGACCAGCTTTCAAAGTTATTCGCACACTATATAGGTGTATAGATGTATATATATATAGATGTGTCGCATGCTAGACAAAATAAAGTTTGAGCGCATGCGTGGGACGACCCCCCCCCCCCGCCCGCCGCCGCCTCGAAGTTGGGAAACTAACATCGTACGTATTGAACCAGGCTTGGAGTCGGGTACGGTGTTCAGTTTGTAATGTAATTGGCGGCCCATCGAAGTTGTGCATTTGGGATTTAAACACATCATACACCGCCGTATCCATACATATTTTCGGGCCGCATGCAGTGTATACGGGGTCTTCTGATCGACCACGTCTCCCTTGTGCGGTTTTTTGTGACGACACGCATATCTGTGGGCTCCCCGAGTGTATATATATCATCCCTTTGACTGATAATGAGGGGTATGTGTTGGCCATGAATGGATTCCTCCTAGTTCGTGTTAGGGCCTGTCACCGTCACATGTCGCTCAACCAAAGCTTGAGCTCATGCGTTGTCAGGATTCTCTCCCACATGCTCGGATTGCTGGGTTCGACCTACATCAAACCGTGCGTATCTCATCATTAACTACTTTGCCTTCATGGTTGTTGTCTGTATCGAGAGATAGGCACCACATCTAAGTTGTACATTATTTTATATTGAAAACACACATCACCCCTTCCCAACGTACATCATTTTGGGCCGCATGCAAGAGGTGACGGTTTTGTGGTCCCTCTCGTGCGATTTTTATGATGGTTCAATCTATTGGCCCAAGCGGTTTATCGACAACAACAACTGTCATTTGACCAAACGATAGATTCATTGGTCCGTCTTATGGTAGGTCATGGCGACATGCATGTATGACCAAAGTATCGATCATTACATGCATCCGCCCCGCTGACACAAAGTGGGAGGTGGTGGGCCAAGCATCCTAGCTAGGTATCGAGCAAATTAAGGTGGAGGTACTGGCTCAACCGTGTGCGATGCAAGTGCGCTGAAATCACCACGACCGCGCAAGCGCGAGCAAATTAAGGTGGAGGTACTGGCTCAACCGTGTGCGATGCAAGTGCGCTGAAATCACCACGACCGCACAAGCGCGAGCAAAGGGGTGGAGGTACTGGCTCAACCGTGTGCGATGCAAGTGCGCTGAAATCACCACGACCGCGCAAGCGCGAGCAAAGGGTGGATGTACTGGCTTAACCGTGTGCGATGCAAGTGCGCTGTAAAACGACCACCTGTGCAAGCTAAAGGCGGGTAAGTTTATTTGAAAATTAGGACGAACCGTGTGCGATAGACCAGCTAGCTAGAAATATAAAAAACAAACGACCCGCCTTGAGCGTTGCAAAAATCGGCAGTTCCGCGCCACTTTTCCTTATTATCATACACGCATATTGTTATTGGACCGTGCGCGATCTTGGCCACTCCCACCCCGCATCAATTCCTTTACCCAAATTTTAGTAGCCGCCGTACTTCAACCGTCGCCCACACTCCTCCAGCACTCACCTTATAGTAAAATTGCAGTAGCTGAGGCATTTGAACCGTCGCCCTCCCTCGTCCACCACCATCTCCACCCACCATTACTAAAATTTTCAGTAGCCCCGGCGTGTCCTCAAACACCAACCCCCCCGCCTCAACAGTCCCCCACCCGCCCCTCCCCCTCGAACCCTAGCTCGCGGCCGCCACCGACACCCCTGCCGGTCTGTCCATTCCTCCTAGTTTAGATATTAAAGTTCAGGTTACCCAGCGATTCCCATACCGTCACCCCACTCCCCTGAGTTTTTAGATGAGGCATGCGGTGTCCCTCCCCGCCAGATCCACATCCCCTGCTCCAGAATGTCGCAGCCTAAGCTCGGCCACGTATCCCGGGGAGCCCGATGAGCGTTCGGCCAAGAAGAGGTTTATCATGGCCTCTTCGGCGGACGTTGGCGAGGTGGCCGCCGTTCGCCTCGACCTGTCGATCGACTACGTTGCCATGCCGAAGGCTTCATGTCAGCGGGCTAGCATATTACTGTATCTCGGGAAAGTTGGCTACGACATTAAGCTCGTCCACAGCGACGGCTTCACGCGGGCCATGTCACAGGTTAAGTGGTCCATCCCCAACCCCTTTGGTTCAACCGTCGTCGATCTCTTCGATGGTCCTGCCGCTGATCTCCTCCGCCAAGCGGTCAAGGATTTGCGAGATTTATACGCCATCGAGCCCATTTTGTCATTTCTGAAGGACACGTTCTACGGCGGCGGCTTGGGATCCTCAATTGCCAAGTCAGATCTCATCGACCACGACCACGACCACGAGGAGGGCACCCACGAAGGTTCTTCCAAGGTGAAACAACCCATCTCTGACATCAGAGAGCGCACCATGGGTATGTGCTCTTCCAACTGGAAGGAAATGTGAGGCAACATTCTATCAGCAAATCTTACCTTTCTAGCTTGCCAACCCGTACCCTTTGTTGTAGTAGCATTTGCTGTGCGGTGCTTTAACTGTGCCGTGTTTAATTATTTCAGTTATGCAAAAATGTATTGTTCAATAGGGCTATGTGATGTTTAAGTATGAATTGTCCACTTCAGTTTCACGAATGACTATATTTGGTTGTTTATAGTGAGTAGATGCCTTGTTTATCTGTATTTGGTTGTTAGGTTGGTTGGAGTGAGCATTTTTCCAGTTATCGAGTAGATGCCTTGTTTATCTGTATTTGGTTCTTAGTTTGGTTGCAGTTAGCATTTGTCCAGTTATCAAGCAGATGCCTTGTTTATCTGTACTTGGTTGTTAGGTTGCCTTTTTTTAGCATTTGTCCAGTTATCAAGCAGATGCCTTGTTTATCTGTATTTGGTTGTTAGGTTGCTTTTTTTAGCATTTGTCCAGTTATCAAGCAGATGCCTTGTTTATCTTTATCTGCTTGTTAGGTTGGTTGCAGTGAGCATTTGTCCAGTTTTCAAGCATATGCCCTGTTTATCTGTATTTGCTTGTTAGGTTGGTTGCAGTGAGACTCTGTCCAGTTTTCAATGGCTATATTTGGTTGTTATACTGGTCATTTATGCCTTGTTTACTTCAGCCATTCACAATGTGTTGTTCATTATGTGCAAGTCGGAACTGTGCCGCTCGACTACATCAATACCAGTTTGAACGGCTATATTTGGTTCCAGTTATTCCTGGTGTAGTTAGCACATGCCCTTTATTTCAGTTTTACACATTTATGCAGTGTGATGTTTAAGCATTACCTACGTTCTATTCATTTTCAACAATATCCGTTTGAATTGCAATATTTGATGTCTGTTAAGCCTGCTGTCGGTAACATTGCCTTCCATTTTATATCTGTTTTAACATCATGCTGAAACCAACACATTCAAGCTATCATTTGGAGATGATGTTGTTTACCTTTGCTATATTTGTTTGATGTTAAGGTTGCTATACTTATCATGCCTTTCCACTACTTATGCAGGACAACAATGGGAGTGGCCACCATTTTCCGTCGAGGTTAGCTTCATCCCTCGGCTTGTACTCCCCCCGTCGTTCCATAATGTAGTGCATATAGATCCAGGCCTGGACACTTGTTAGCTTGTAATATTGACTTGTTGCTTGTAGGTACATATGCCCTTGGTAAGGATCCATGCATCGACCCTTTTTGCGTATGGGGCAATGAGATATTGATGAACAAGCATCAAGTGAGGAAACTGATAAGGATTATTAGCAAAAAGATACGAATGGTGGCAAGAAAATTATTTGTTTATGCTCTATCCAACACAACGGTGAGCTGTAGGATGGTAACTACAAACTCTGCATCCTTCTCTTTTTACTGCCCATAATGAGTTGTTAGACAACAATGTCTAAATCTTTTTCGTTCCCAGTGGTTCCCGAAGCAGTTCACTCAAGATTACCTTGCAAAGTACATGATTGGTGGACACGCAATGAAGGTTAAAGTATTTCATCAAGACTACAATGAGCATCGAGAAGTCATAAAAGAAGACAGTGAAGGATGGACGGGCAACCATCACAAGGGGTTGGCCTAGAGTCATGCGCGCATTACGCATGGAGGAGGGCACAATATGGGCATTCCGCTTCACCTTCTCCAGCAACCAGAATGTCTTTCCCCTCTCTCTTTACAGTCTTTAGTACAACTGTGATTCATCAATCTTTACTTGGTGCTTCTGTACTTATTCAGTATATGTACCTGTGCATCGAATTATGCATTCGTGGTTGAACCTATATTTGTAATAAACATGGTTGGATATGAAATAAGTGATTGCCTGCTTTCAAATTCAAAACATGTGATTTTTAAATTAGGGATTAATTAGGGATTACACCGCACGCGGTTTGCGAAAGCGAAACGTCTGCGATAGACATGGAGATCAGAAACGTTTATAGGATCCACTACATGTGCGATCAATCTCCACCGCACGCACGAATTTCTCTTGAAAACTGTTTGCGTTAGGCCACCTGGCGCAAACGTTTACCACATAAAAAATGTGTGTGATGGGCAGCCTTTGCCACACAGTTTATTCTACGCACTGTGTGTGATGCATTCAATAACGCAAACGATAAAGTTGTTAATATCGTGTGCAATGGCAACACTATCACAAACGATTTAACGGGAAAAATTGTGTGTGATGTACCTGTGAACGGAAACGTTTTCCTTGGAGCGACTGTGTGGGATGTACATATGAACGGAAACGTTTAGCGGGGACTGACTGTGTGGGATGTACTTGCGACCGGAAATAATTTCGCCTGTATAATTGTATTTTTAGCCCTACTATATGTATTTTCGTATTTGAGCGCTCGCGGGTCGCACACGACCTCATTTTGCCGAGCGTGTGTGCCAGGAGGGCATATCCCGACGGTTTCTGGGTCGTGTGGGAAGGACCCCCTATCACCCACACTCACTTGGTACGGTTCCAAGTGCCGTCGCGGAAAGGGGTTAAAAACCGTTTGTATAGCACCGACGCGTACCAGTGTGTACTCATTCAAAGTAGGAAATTAAATAGAAGGGTTGGAAACATATCTTCCATATAATATTCAAAAAATATATTTTTCATTAGTGTACTCATTTAGAGTAGGAAATTAAATGAGGGGTTGGAAGCGGACATGGATTTGGTGAATATGGTTCCACGTGCACCCCTTATGAATAGTATATTCGAAAAAATACTAGAAAAAAAATCACGAAATCTAATATTTTTTTGTAATATACATAGTCAACTGGTATACTCGCGTATGAAGTTTCACGAGGAAATCACCTACGTGGTAATCTGGGCAAAAATGACAGAATCGAAGCTATATTAAAAACACTATTTGATGAATAGTATGGTCCTAATTGTATGTTCTTCACTAAGACTACCATGGGTGTCAATAGATCATGAAACTTCACACATGAGTAAAATGGTCGACTAAGTTTTATATTCTGGAATTTCAGAATTGTTTCCAGTAAATTTTTCGAATTCACTATTCACACGGGTGCGCGTGGAACCATGTTCACCTTTCTATTTTCGGGTTGGAAGCAATTTAATATCTCCCATATAATATTCCAAAAAACATATTTTTTCATTAGTGTACTCACTTAGAGTAGGAAATTAAATAGGAAGCATATATTCCCTATATATTCCAAAAAATATATTTTTATTAGTGGACTAATTTAGAGTAGGAAATTAAATAGAGGGATTGGAAGCAATTTAATATCTTCCATATAATATTCCAAAATATATATTTGTCATTAGTGTACTCACTTAGAGTAGGAAATTAAATAGCTTCAATTTCTGGATTTGCTCCGTAGAACCTGTGCGTCCTTGTGGTGCCAATCCAAAGTACTCCTAGTATGCAATGGCAGGAGCTCTCCGTCGTCTGACAATGTCTGGTGTAAAAAAGAACAATGATGCAGCCAAGCATAGCCTGGCTGATACTCGGAGGTCGGACGGTCCAAATTCACTGCCAGGGTGCCAGGTACAGGTAAGAGAAAGAAACGAGTAGTACAGTATATAGGATAATCTATAGATGGAGTGAGCGTACAACGCTGGATTTGGTACTGCTAAAAGTAAGTTGTACTGGTACTAGCAGAGGCTGCAGGGCAGGAGTATCACATCAAGGACCTGCAGGTTCTTGCTGCTGTGGCCGCCCGTTGCTCTCTGCACAAAAGAGATTGGCTGGCACATGTTCTGGCAGCATGAATAATCCTTCTGCTCATTCACGTGAGGCGACGTCTACTCCAAAACCAGCATATTTCTCAACGTCGGCTACTCTAAATCAGTTAATGTGCTCTGTACATGTAGGCTGCTAGCCAATGATCACGGCACTGAAAAATTAATAACTTGCACCAGCACTCCAGTAGGCACGTATCACATCGACCTTTCCCCTCCTGGTCTTCTACCGATGCTCTTTTAGCTTAAAAACTCTTTTGAAAGATAAATGTACCGCCCGTGGTACACCAAATTGCATAGAATGACCACTTTAGTGCGTAAAGTGGAAAAATGTACATAAAAATTGATGCTCAAACTTGTCTTGCGGTACATATACGGTACAACTTTCGTTTGTAGCCGTTGACGGCGCGTACGTGGCATGCCAGCGTGGCACCTTGCCCACTGTCAGTGACTCGAGCGTCATGATGGCTCTAGAATTTGTGCCTTTTTATAAAGAGTTTTGACTTGGTTTTCATCAAGGTTTTGTTATTTCTCGGTTATTTCTAAGCTAATCCTTCAAGAGAGAAGAAAACCTATTTTTTCATTGTTTGGCAGGGAAAAACATATATGAAAGAAAATCAAGGAGCATTACTCCAAACTGAGCCAAATGGAGCAACTTCCATACTTGGGGGTTCACCATCAGGCACACCAGAGTGCAAGATGACCAACCATACGAGCGTATGCGCGGTCGTATGAGGTGCTAGGGGCTCCCCTTCATCTACAGGAACAACTTTTGTGAAGAGCGATGCACAACCAGAGAGACCTGGCAGCCGCCACTCCATCCAAAACAGAGATAGAAGAGATCCGGAGAAGAAGAACCACCAGAGGTCCTTCTAGTTTTGTCCTCCATAGTCATTTCATTTCATCATCATCATTGTAAGTGGAATTCCAAGTTGTAAGATCAGGATGCAAAACTCTATTCACACTCATGGAGATTGAGACTTGTTGAATATGATTTTCATGGATTATTTCTCTTCTGATGTGTGATTTACATGAATTATTTCTCTATGATGCTTTGGTTATTCTCTTCCGATGTGTGATTAATTTCCCCTAGGCGTGGGAGATGTAGGTGAGTGGTAGGAATCCCTTGTGCCAGTCCTACATGTCATTAGTCGTGTCTATAATCTTATAATTTTTCTAGCAAGTCCAATTTAAGGGTCGAGTCAACATGATCTAAAAAAGACCTACACAGGTAACACATATTGTTTAGGGAATCTGCGACCTCTAATGTGACAGGTGGAGACATCTATAAGGACCGAAGACAAAAAGAGATAACGGTGATCCATCGATCTAAATGCATGGTTTTGGTTTAATTACCTTAATTGTGAAAACAACCACGTTGTGACAACATTGCAGCAGGATCATTGTGTGGAACACAATCCCGCGAGGAGGAGTTCCATAACTCTAGGGTGATCCGCCTACAGAACAAGCAAATCAAATACTTCCTCTGTAAAGTAATATAAGACTTTTTAGATCACTAAATTATTTTACAAATGAAGTACTAAACTCATTATACAAGGTAATTGAGATTACCACTGAACCGACACAGTTGAGTTATACAATGATCTAAAGTTTCTTTGCTCATACTCTACTGCGGGAAAACACTTTTATTTTCAATCTTTATTTGACACTTTTCTACTTCCAAGTCGATATTATTCTTGCTGCAACCATCTCATCATTTTCACTACTCTTGTTTATTTGACTCCTGAAACACTAATAGCTTCAGTAGGATCACAGGCAGTTATTTCACACACGAGATGTGCCAGCTTGTGTGTGACACAAAAATTGCTCATAAATACTCTCATCCGCTCTTCGTTGGGAGGTTAAATTTGGGATACTTACACGAAAGTGCCACACTATCCTATGTGGCTTGCAAGCCAGCACGTCACATTTTTCATAATACCCCCTTAAATTACAATTAGTACCAAATCTAGTAAAAATAACCCAAACGTCATTATGATAGGCGGGTCCCACCTATCAAGTGTAAATGAATAAATTGGAGGAAAATTAGTTCTAATTGCATAGAATGACCACTTTGGTGCCTAAAGTGAAAAAATGTACATAAAATTGATGCTCAACCTTGTCTGGCGGTGCATATACGTTGCAACTTCCATTTGTCGCTTCCATTTGTCGCCGTCAACAGCGCCTACATGGCGTGTCAGCTTAGCACCTGGCCCACTGTTAGTGGCTGGAGGGTCGCATTTTTCAGAAACCCCCTTAAATTACAATTAGTACCAAATCTCATAAAAAGGTCCCAGATGTCATTATGGCAGGCGGGTCCCACCTATTAGTGAACAATGCAAATGAATAAATTGAAGGCAAAATCGTTCTATTGCATAGAATACCACTTTGGTGCCATAAAACTGATACTCAACTTTGTCCCGCGCTACATATAAGGTGCAACTTCCGTTTGTAGTTGTCGGCGGCACCTACGTGGCGTGCTAGCATGGCACATGGCCCACTGTCAGTGACTAGATCGTCGATTTTTTCAGAAACCCACTTAACTTACAAATAGAAATGTCATAAAAAGGGGCCAAACATCATTATGGCAGGCGGGTCCCACCTATCAGTGAACAGTTCAAATGAATAAATTGAAGGAAAAATAGTTCTAATTTCATAGAATGACCACTTTAGTGCCTAGAGAAAAAATGTACATAAAATGGATGCTCAACCTTGTCCTGCAATACATATATGGCGCAAGTAATCTGACCACATGAGAGGTAATTTCTGATATGCTTTCAGCTTCCGCGGAAACAGAGAAAATCAGATCCTCAACCAGTAAATGTAATTTAACATCAAGTTGAAAGACACATCACAGAATGCTCATCATACAAATCCTGGCATAAACGTGCACAAATGATTTGATGTCGGGACATCGAAACACCTTGACACCATTTGTTGTAGGAAATCACAAGGAGCTAAAAAGGAATAAATAGATTATCCACAAATTTCATCGATTCCATCATAATCATATAAGTTAAAGACTAAATTTGTCGACATATATTTCTTCTCAAAATTGCTAAAACCTTTTGGGCCCTGAACCAAAATCCATTGTAGAGTGCCTCTTGCACTCATATTGGTTCACATAAAAGGAAGCAAGCAATGAAGAATAACAGTCGTTCAGCAAATGAGAGGTACTTACCGTAGTAATACCTACTCGTCATAAGTATCTTTCATATGGAATATAAAAAAACTCCACATTCATAGACAAATTCAATGAGGTGGTGAGAAAGCGAGGCTTGTAGCAAAAGGGTTCACGCAGAGACTGAACATCAATTACAGTGTGATATACCCTCCTGGTATGAGTGGAATTGTTTTTCAATACTAAATATAATCGACAGTAAAAAATAATATATTATCCATCCAGTTGATTGATTCAATGCCTACATACTCATATGAGTCACTCATTTCGGAAATCTATACTGAAGACCTTGAAGGGCTTATAGTTGTGATTCCAAAAATAAATCACAACATGGTGTAAAACTTCATAAGTCACTCCATGATTTGATATAGTCCAAGAATTGTATGGTACTTCCGACTAAGTGAGTTCCTTATTTAGAAGGATTACTTGAATAATGATGATTGTTTATGTGTATTCATATAGGAATCCAAAATTTGTTTTCCATATATCATTTGGTGTATATCGATGACCTCATCATGAATGTGTACACAAGACCTAAACATACACAAAATCATCTCAAGACGGGAGATTTGGACTCAACCAAATTTAGCTTAAGTTTACAACTTGAGCATTCTCTCAAGAATACATATCAGTCTACATATATCCAAAACACATATGAGAAGTTCAATGTGGATATCTCATACCAATAGAAGACATGAACTGGTGCAGCGACATCCTATACAAATGGTTTTTACCCTATTTCGTGACATAGTTTTAAATCGTCCCCTTGCATGTGTGTGCGATAGGGGGGGCATCCCACACGACCAAGAAATCGTCGGTAATAGGGAGTAAGAAAGCATACATTTTGTGGTGCAACGTTTACGATGTGTGCCACATCATAACTAGTTAATGATTGTAAACTATGTATGACAAGTGGTCTATTAGAAACATTTAGTTCTACAATACCTTCTGTGATAGGATGTAAGAATGCATATAGTTGCCCCTATAAAACTATATGCCAAGTTTGAACTATCCCACACGTTGTTCTGTCCATAAACGTTTGTGATATATAAAATGTCCCAAACGATTCATCCGTAGTACCCGTGTCAGATGAAGGCCTATCGCACGCGTTCTTCTGTGACCAATGTTTATGGTGCGCACAACATCATAAACAGTTCATCATTGCAAAACGTGTGTGGTAAGGAGACTATCACAAACATTTAATAAGAAGGAACTGTGTGCGCTGCTGTTGTCAATCTCACACATTTTCTCTTGGTTGATCGTGTGTGCAGTAGAGATTCATCGCACATGTCGTGATCTGAGAAACGTGTCTGATCTTAACGTTTATACAAAAGTTTTGCTTCCGCAAACTATGTGTAGTGTAATAATGGCCTGCAGAGCATAGTTTATCCCTAGTTTAGTCCCTGCAGTTAAAATTCACAGAATTTGAATTTGAAACATATTTGAATTTGAAAGTAGGCAATCACTTATTTCATACCGAATCATGTTTATTACAAATATATGTTCAACAAAGAATGTGTAATTCGATTCATAGGTACATATACTGAAGAACTACTAAAGCACCAAGTAAAGAATGATCAACCATATGTTTATTACAAACTGGAGAAGGTGAAGTGGAAAGCCCATATTGTGCCCTCCTTCATGCCTAATATGCGCACGACTCTAGGCCAACCCCTTGTGATGGCTGTCGGTGTCAAAACCGGCAGATATCGGGTAGGGGGTCCCGAACTGTGTGTCTAAGGATCGAAGGTAATAGGAGGCGGGGACGCAATGTTTACCCAGGTTCGGGCCCTCTTAATGGAGGTAATACCCTACTTCCTGCTTGATTGACTTTGATGAGTATAGGGGTTACCAGAGTTGATCTACCTCGAGATTGTAATGGCTAAACCCTAGACGTCTAGCCTGAGTGATTATGATTGCCCCTACGGACTAAACCCTCCAGTTTATATAGACACCGGAGGGGGCTAGGGTTGTACAGAGTCGGTTTACAGAGAAAGGAATCTTCATATCCGAACACCAAGCTTGCCTTCCACACCAAGGGGAGTCCCATCCGGACACCGGGGAACACCTTCCATCTTGTATCTTCACGGCCCATGAGTCCGGCCCACGTCACATAGCTCGGATGCCCGAGGACCCCCTAATCCAGGACTCCCTCAGTAGCCCCTGAACCAGGCTTCAATGACGATATGTCCGGTGCATAGATTGTCTTCGGCATTGCAAGACAGGTTCCTCCTTGAACACTTTGATGTAGTTGGTCACCAGAACTATATCCGGCTCTGTACAATAGTCACAACCCTGAATCACAAGGGCAAAATACTTAAGCAAAAATAAGTTTTGTCTTCTGACAACTTTACTGGTGGGACGTTACACCCGACCACTTTATTATTTTGAATCGTTTTTAGGCGTCCCATTTTGCGTTTCGAGACGCAGCGTCCGGCGACACGTCTTGTCAAAGCAGAGATCGTGTCCCCTTATTGCGGGATTCTCATGACCCCTTGGGAATAGGCGAGCTTTAAGGCTCGTGGGGGACGCATGATATTCACTGCCTTTATAAGGAGGTAAGGATCCACCTCTTTTACCTCACTCCTTCTTCCTCCTCAGCCTATCCATCCTCGAGCTCCAGCCCCCAAGTCTCAATCCTTTTCGTCCCCGGCAAACATTCTAGCCATGTCTGGATCTGGAGCGCATGGCAAATGGATGGCCTCCTCCGTCACGGAGGGGAACATCCAGGAGCTCCGGGAGGCGGGGTACCTAGCCAAGGAGATCGCCCACCGGCTTACTGCCAAGCAGCAGATCGTCCCCACTCCAGAGCCCAATGAGAGGGTAGTGTTCATCCCCCATTTCCTTCACGGACTAGGATTTCCCCTTCATCCTTTCGTCCGCGGTCTCATGTTTTACTACGGGCTAGATTTCCATGATCTAGCCCCGAATTCCTTCCTCAACATTTTGGTGTTCATCGTCGTATGCGAGGCATTCCTCCGCATCCCCCCTCACTTTGGCCTATGGCTCAAGGTCTTTAATGTGAAGCCGAAAGTGGTGGGTAGCCAACATGCAGAGTGCGGCGGCGCCATGGTGAGCAAGCTTCCCAACGTCACCTGGCCCAAGGGTACCTTCGTGGAGACCCTTAAGGGATGGCAGCAGGGGTGGTTCTATGTCACGGAACCCCGTGACTCCACATGGGCCGCTCCTTCTGAATTCAAGTCCGGACCTCCAATGCGACTGACATCCTGGCTCAACAAGGGCCTAGACTGGGCGTCATCCGACGAGGTGATGACGCTACAGAGGCGTGTCAAGAGCATGGTAGACAAGAATGCCAGCCTTTCTAGCGTGATCCAGGTGATGCTCTTTTGCCGGATTCTCCCTGCCAACACCGGACTCAGTATATGTGGGAGTTCGACCCGGCCGGTCCCCTGACCCTGCAGCGGTTCTTCGGCGCGAAGCATGAAGACATGTGGAAGCTTCTTTCAAGACCCAAAAGGCGTGGTCGAAGACGAACGAAGACCTCGGCCATGACTGCACTCACGCAGCGACTCCCGTAAGTTTTCTGATAACCTTATTTTGTAAATCCAAGGAGCATACTAAGCTTCCCATCCTACACACAGGGCTGGACGAAGAAGGCAGAACAGATTCACTGTCCGGCTCCGCTACCCAAAGACCCAGCCATTCCTCTGTTGACGAGGATGCTGGTCCCGTCGCCGTATCAGGCGCTGAAAAAGAAGGTAAAGAAGAAGAGTAAGGAGGCCAAGGGTGGCCTCCGCCGTAAAGGTGCTTCGGACGTAGTGTCCAAAAACACCGAAACTCTCTCCTCTCCTGACGAAGAGGAAGAGGAGGAGGAAGAGAGAATCCCCCCCTAAGGGGGGAAGAAGAAGAGGGAAGCTTCCATGGATCTAGATGCGACAGCGTCCAAGAAAGGGAGAACCTCCCTTACGGATGATTCTGAGTCGGACGCCAACGAGTGGCGCCCCAGGCCGAAGCCCCTGGTCGGATCATAAGTATTCAAAGGTACTGTATATATATCTGGCTTTTTACCTTGTGGTTGTAACACGTTAAATTGCGTGCTGCAGTCCGGTTCATGACCTCTCCCAGTGATCCTCATCTTTTGGGAATTCGCTGGGTCCAAATATGATGGAGAGCGAGTCACCCCCGCCAGCCTCCTCCCCCACTGCTACGGATAACACTGAGGTGTTGTCCCGAATGACCCTTCCGGGACAGGGGAAGGCGCGGCAGGCCGCCAAGAAGGCATCAAAGGGGGATACCCCTACCACCGAGAACATGGGGAAACCGACCCCCATGGAGACTGGAGACGGGGGTCATGTCCAATTCGGCCCCCAACCAAATGTCATTCCGGAGGCCCACATGGCTCCGGAGTCAGATGAGCAACCTCCTTCAAAAGAAGGGGGCGCGCCCACCCCACCGGCAACCTCTGTCAATCCGGAGGCGCCGGACACTCTGGGGGGAGCGCTTCAGAGCGCCACCATTGTAGAAGAACATCGTACACTTATGGGTATGGTGATTGAAAAGGTTCAGCCCGCAAAAAGCGGATTGAACGAGGCCTACACTAGCCTTCTAAGAGGCTTTGAGGTATGTGCTTACAATGTCTTTTAGTTGTATAAGAGGAATGCCTGTGTATAGATAGTAGCCCATGAGACTCTGTTCCATGTTCGCAAAGAAAGACCGAACAGAGGATCTAATAATTCACACAGGAGATTAACACACATATCTGTTTGAGCAAACAGGCTACGATGCAGGTGTCGGCTGCCCATGCCGCCGAAGCGTCCAAGCTAAGGCGGAAGTTAGAGGAAAAGCAAGGTATATGATACCAAAATACTTCTGAAATGATGTCAGCTCTGATTTGTTATCTGAGTGAGTTTTATAATTATGCTCATAGCTGACACGTCTGAGGTTGAGACCCTCAAGAGCGCGCTGGCCGAAGCCAAGAAGGAGGCGGAGGAGGAACGAGCCGCCTGCCTGAAACATGAATCAAGGGTGGAGGAAGTCCAGCAAGAGCTCAAGGATGCGATAAACAAATGTGAGTCCTTAGAGCGCAAGATTTTGGATCAAAATTCCGAACTTGCTAAGGCCCTCCAGAGTGCACAGGAGGCCCAGGCCGAAGCCCAAAGTGCCTGCCGGGAGATCCAAGAGGCCAAGCAGATTGCGGCGGGTAAGGCCTTTAACATTCAGAGCAAATTTGTGAGAAGAAAGTGTATCTTACTGACCCGGATTTGGAGTTCTCCAGGAGCGTTTGCGGACCTGCCCCGGAGTATTGCTGATGCTGCGGAGTTCTTCCGAGCCGAAGAGGGGAGCTCAACGGAAAATCTGTTCTGGTCGCAGTACCTTGCGCCGGAGCATCCCGTGCCCCTCAGCGATTAGCTGAAACAGTTGACCGAACTGCATAGGGTGGCCGAATTGGCCATGAGGGATTTTATAATCCGTCTTTGGCCCGCCGAACCCATTCCCAGCAGCTACTTCGGGCTCGTGAAGCGGCTGGTCAGTGCCTGCCCTTGGCTTGATGTCGTGAAGCGGTCGATCTGCATCGAAGGTGCACGGATGCCCTTCGCCCGTGTCAAAGTGCAGTGGGCGAAGATGAACGCCGTCAAGCTTGCCACCGAGGGACCGCCCGCGGGCAAAGAGCACAGCACGCCAGGGCGGTATTTTGAAGACGTCCTCGAAGGATCCCGTATTGTAGAAGGCCAGTGCTCGAAGGACATTATTTTTGAATGATTGTATCCCTGCTATCTGAGCTTTGTATTATGAAACAAGACTGGTGTATAATATGTTACTTATTTTACCTCAAATTCTTTTCCTCCTGTGCGGCCGTTTATGATATCTGAGAGTTGGCCAGTCGTCAGCTTCAGCCCCCACGTAGGTAGTACGGGGGGTGTTCGGAATAGCACATTAACACACTTGACCCATCAAATTTGGTCCTTGAAGGAGGTGTTCGTGCGACGAACCAGGCAATCGGACTATGTGGCTTTATCGCTCTCACTTAGCCATAAGAGTGTTACAGTGAGGTTGTAGGTGCAGCCCCTGGTATTATTCGATTATCCGAACTTGGGTGCTTTGGATGCCTGACCGAGCGAAGACCGGTCCCTCGCGTAAGGCGGAAAAAATCGCAAGAGATTTGTAATTAGTTCCGAATAGCTTGCCAGCTCTCGCTGCACCATGACAGTCAGTTTTCGGCTTTCTCTACTAAGGTGTTTATCCGGATGAGCCGGAAACACAATCGCAGCAGTTCTCCCTTTACTGCCTTAGCCGAACGAGCGGAACATAAGGCAATAACCACAGGAGCCGGGCAACCCAACTATTGACCAAAGACATGATTCGGAGCCGATGCATATAATGCTTAATTCATGACGCCGAATTGTACTATAAAAGTGTTCGGACTTATTATTATTTATTGAATAAATGTACGTGGCCAAATAGAGTCCCTGGCGATTTAAGTCGAGCCGAGGTGTACATGGCCACCGGACGAAGATGAGGGAATACAGATTAAGGAATAAGCCAGTACCGAATAGGTTGGGCGAGAAACTGTTTCCATTATAGTCTGATTGATACGTCAAAACATATTTTTACAAATAAGGCGATGAGCATCGAGGCTATTTTACATGCCGAGCACAAGGGAAAGCTGTGTACGGGTTCTAAAGAAGAAAGCGGTGATCTTTAAAGATCCTTTAGATACTCTGCCACATGTCTACGCAGCTTTTCTCCTTGGTGTATTATCCTTCGAAAGGATCAACGATCGGGTTTTCATGACGGGCTTAGAAAAAGGGCCCTTGGTACCATCGAAAGGTGATGGGGTTGTAAGGAACCTGGAAAAATAAAATAAGAGAAAAGAAATACCAGGGTGCAGATAGGGTCAAGCCGTATTCTGGACTTTATCTTTACTATGCCTCCATCGTTGCCCATGGTATCTTTAGCGCGTAGTGATGTACGCATGGTACGTATGCCGCAATTCGGTTGGGGTTGCGACGGAGGCCGAATTGCTGGTCGAGCTCCTGACGGGTTGGACTATCGTGCTGAGGGGTAGTCCGGACTCGTTTGATAGTGTCCGCGGGCTTGACTACCAATGTAGTATTTGGTATGATAAGGCCGCTCTGTACTTCCACCGCCAGGGCCGCGGTGTGCTCCTCAGTGCGGAGGGAGCGTTCCATGTTTCCATTGACTGTTATAACACCGCGGGGTCTGTGCATCTTGAGTTTGAGATAGGTGTAGTGTGGGACCGCGTTGCGAGCGAATGCGGTTCGTCCGAGCAACGCGTGGTAGCCACTGCGGAAAGGGACGATGTCGAAGATCAAGTCTTCGCTTCGGAAGTTATCCGGGGAACCGAAGACAACCTCCAATGTAATTGAGCCCGTGCAGCGGGCCTCTACACCAGGTATTACTCCCTTAAAGGTGGTTTTTGTGGGCTTGATTCTTGAAGGATCAATACCCATTTTGCAGACTGTGTCCTGATAGAGCAGGTTAAGGCTGCTGCCGCCGTCATTGAGGACTCGCGTGATGTGGAATCCATCAATAATTGACTTGAGGACTAGCGCGACCGAGCCTCCGTGACGGATACTGGCCGGGTGGTCTCTACGATCGAAAGTGATCGGACAGGCTGACGATGGGTTGAATTTTGGGGCGACTGGCTCGATCGCGTAGACGTCCCTTAACGCGCGCTTGCGCTCCTGCTTGGGGATGTGAGTAACGTATATCATATTCACAGTTTTGACCTCGGGGGGAAATTTCTTCTGTCCCCCCGTGTTCAGTGCGCGAGGTTCCTCATCGTCATCCTCGCTGGGCGACCCTTTCTCCTTGTGTTCGGCATTTAACTTGCCAGCCTGTTTGAAGACCCAACAACTTCTGTTGGTGTGGTTGGCAGGCTTGTCAGGAGTGCCGTGGATCTAGCAAGGTCGATCAAGTATTCGGTCCAGGCTTGATGAGCCGTCTTTGTTTCTTTTGAATGGCTTCTTCCGTTGACCGGATTTGGAGCCACTGAATCGTATGCTCTGTATTATCGTTGTTGCTCCGACGCTTATGTTTGTTGCGTCGGGGCCTTCCGTTGCCGTTTCTGGCTTCGGAAGTGCCAGGGTCGCTGGTACTGTTGCTGCTATGGGCTAGCCAGCTATCTTCGCCCACGCAAAAGTGGGTCATTAGTGCTGTAAGGGCTGCCATGGACTTCGGCTTTTCTTAGCCGAGGTGTTGGGCGAGCCATTCGTCACGGATGCTGTGCTTAAAGGCCGCTAGGGCTTCAGCATCCGGACAGTCGACAATCTGGTTCTTTTTAATTAGGAACCTGGTCCAGAATTTCCTGGCCGACTCTCCGGGCTGCTGGACTATATGACTGAGGTCATCGGCATCCAGAGGCCGGATATAAGTGCCTTGGAAGTTGTCTCTAAAGGCATCTTCCAAGTCTTCCCAACTTCCAATAGAGTTTTCTGGGAGGCTATTTAACCAGTGCCGAGCTGGTCCCGTAAGTTTTAGGGGGAGGTATTTGATGGCATGTAGATCATGGCCGCGAGCCATGTGAATATGGAGAAGGAAATGTTCAATCCATACTGCAGGGTCCGTCGTACCATCGTATGATTCGATGTTCACGGGTTTAAACCCTTCTGGGAACTGGTGCTCCATTACCTCATCGGTGAAGCATAGGGGGTGTGCGGCGCCTCTGTATCGGGCAACATCTCGACGCAGTTTGGATGAGGTCTGTATGCGGTTTTCTGCCCGGGTGAGGTTGTGCTTATCGCGCCAGGCCTGATGGCCGTCTTCTCGTGCTAAGGCACGCCCCCTTGATCCGTAGATTGATCTAGTCTGACCGGCTCTATTGTCCAGGTCCTGTCGTAGGTCGTAGGTGTATGATGTTTCTCTGCCTCTGTGGCGAGGTGGTGCGGGCTGGTATTTGGCTTGAGTTGCCGCCCTGTCCCGGCCACGTGGTGGTCGGTCCGGCCTGTCAACAGCATCACCCGTTGGCGGTATGGGCTCCAGCACCTCATCATCGAATTGGGGTAGCAACTTGCGCTTTGGGTAACTCTTAGTTGGGCGTTGGAGGCCGTATTCCTGGGCTGCCAGGACATTAGTCCATCTGTCGTTGAGCAGATCTTGATCAGCCTGAAGCTGCCGCTGCTTCTTTTTCAGGCTTCTTGCTGTGGCGATTAGCCTGCGCTTGAAGCGCTCTTGGTCGAGGGGTTCCTCCGGCACGATGAAGTCTTCGTCGCTGAGTGAGACGCCCCCTATTTGACCGTACACTAATCATGCACGCAAATGTGTACGATCAAGATCAGGGACTCACGGGAAGATATCACAACACAACTCTAAAACATAAATAAGTCATACAAGCAATATAATACAAGCCAGGGGCCTCGAGGGCTCGAATACAAGTGCTCGATCACAGACGAGTCAGCGGAAGCAACAATATCTGAGTACAAACATAAGTTAAACAAGTTTGCCTTAAGAAGGCTAGCACAAACTGGGATACAGATCAAACGAGGCGCAGGCCTCCTGCCTGGGATCCTCCTAACTACTCCTGATCGTCGTCAGCGGGCTGCACGTAGTAGTAGGCACCTCCAGTGTCGTAAGTGTCGTCGCCGACGGTGGCGTCTGGCTCCTGGGCTCCAACATCTGGTTGCGACAACCAGATAGAAAGGAAAGGGGGAAAAGAGGGAGAGAAGCAACCGTGAGTACTCATCCAAAGTACTCGCAAGCAAGGAGCTATACTACATATGCATGGGTATATGTGTAAAGGGGCATATCAGTGGACTGAACTGCAGAATGCCAGAATAAAAGGGGGATAGCTAGTCCTGTCGAAGACTACGCTTCTGGCCATCTCCATCTTGCAGCATGTAGAAGAGAGTAGATTGAAGTCCTCCAAGTAGCATCGCATAGCATAATCCTACCCGGCGATCCCCTCCTCGTCGCCCTGTTAGAGAGCGATCACCGGGTTGTATCTGGCACTTGGAAGGGTGTATTTTATTCAGTATCCGGTTCTAGTTGTCATAAGGTCAAGGTACAACTCCGGGTCGTCCTTTTACCGAGGGACACGGCTATTCGAATAGATAAACTTCCCTGCAGGGGTGCACCACATAACCCAACACGCTCGATCCCATTTGGCCGGACACACTTTTCTGGGTCATGCCCGGCCTCGTAAGATCAACACGTCGCAGCCCCACCTAGGCTCAACAGAGAGGTCAGCACGCCGGTCTAACCCTATGCGCGCAGGGGTCTGGGCCCATCGCCCTATGCACACCTGCACGTTGCGTACGCGGCCGGAAGCAGACCTAGCCTAGTGGCGTTCCAGTCCAATCCGGCGCGCGCCACTCAGTTGCTGACGTCAAAAGAGCTTCGGCTGATACCACGACGTCGGGATACCCATAACTACTCCCACGTAGATGGTTAGTGCGTATAGACCAAATGGCCAGACTCAGATCAAATACCAAGATCTCGTTAAGCGTGTTAAGTATCCGCGAACGCCGACCAGGGCCAGGCCCACCTCTCACCTAGGCGGTCTCAACCTGCCCTGTCGCTCCGCCACAAAGATCCACTTGCGGGTACTCCTACGAGCCGACCCGACTTTAGTCATCACATGTGTCATGTATGTAGTATATAAGTATATACCCGGGATCACCGCCCAGGTGATCACGGCCCGATAGTATAGCACAGCAGACGGACAAGAATGTAGGGCCACTGATGGAAATCTAGCATCCTATACTAAGCATGTAGGATTGCAGGTAAAGGTAACAACAGTAGTAGCAAGGATAGGCTATGCATCAGGATAGGATATCGGAAAACAGTAACATGCTACACTACTCTAATGCAAGCAGTATAGAGAAGAATAGGCGATATCTGCTGATCAAGGGGGGGGCTTGCCTGGTTGCTCTGGCAAGTAGGAGGGGTCGTCAACTCCGTAGTCGAACTGGGCAGCAGCAGTGTCGGTCTCGTAGTCTACCGGAGAGAAGAGGGGGAAGAAACAGTAAATACAATGCAAACATAAGCATGACGATGCGTGACATGACAATGAACGGTGCTAGGTGTGTCCTAACGCGACAGTAGGTGGTACCGGCGAAGGGGGGAACATCCGGGAGGTATTCCCGATGTTTCGCGTTTTCGGACAGACGGACCGGAGGGGGAAAGTTGCTAGTTCGATAGGTTAGGGAGGTGTGGTGGACGAACGGACTGCGTATTCGGATTCGTCTCGTCGTTCTGAGCAACTTTCATATAGAAAACATTTTCATCCGAGTTACGGTTTAAAAGATATGAATTTTCAAAGATTATTTGAATTTCTGGAATTATTTAATTAACAGAAAAAGGGATATGACGTCAGCATGACGTATGAGTGACGTCAGCGGTCAACAGTCCGGTTGACTGGTCAAAACTGACACGGGGGACCCACCTGTCATAGACAGTGGGTTAACAGAAGATTAAACTAATTAATTTTTAGTTAATTAACTACTGGGCCCACCTGTCAGTGAGTGATTAGATTAATTAATTATTTTTATTTATAAAACATTTTCCTTTTCTTTTTCTTTTTTTATTTTTGCGGCGGGGCCCGCATGTCAGTGGCTGGGCCTGCCCAGTCAGCACGTTGACTGGGTTGACCCAGTCAACGGGGCCCACGGGGCCCACTGGCAGAGGCACTGGGGTGGCCCCAGGCCGGCCACGTCGGCGGCCGGCGCCGGAGCAACTCCGGCGACCAAAGCAGCGGCGGCCCCTCGCCGGAGTTGGCCGGAATCGCGCTACGGGGCTCGGGGAGGAGCGGGGCTAGGCCCATTCGAAAGGGCTCGCAGCGCCGCATCCAGGGGTGGCCGGGGCTTCGCCGGACTTGGCCGGAATCGGCGCCGGCGAGCGGCGGAGGCGGCGACGCGCACGGGTGCCCGACGGAAACGTGGCTACGGCGGGCGGTCGAGCAAGCGGAGGGGCTGGGAAGCTTCTACGTGCGGTGGGGAGTGCTGCGGGCTTGAGCCCGTGACCAAAAGGTCACCGGAGACCCGCCGGCGGCGAGCTCCGCGGCGCGGCGTTCGAGCGCGCGCGGGGAAGAAGCTAGGGGGCGCGCGAGAGAGAAAGGACAGGGGAGGAGGGGGAAGAGGCTCACCGCGCGGCACACGGAGGCCAGTGAGAGCTTAGGAGCAGCAGGTCGTCGCCGGGGAAGAAGGGGGTCGCCGGCGTCCGAAGTTGAAGACGAGCTCGGGGAGGCCGTTGCAGTGGCTCCGAGCTTCAACGGAGAGGCGGAGGTGGTGTAGTCGAGGGCGGCGACGGCGTATGACACGGCGAGGTGGCGATTGGGGCACGGTGGCCGTGAGAACGACGGGAACGGCGGCGAGCGCGTCGGGCGTGGGGAACGAAGGGGAGAGGGAGGTGGATCTGACGGGGGAGGCGCAGCGGCCGAGAGGGAGAGCGGGGGGTGAGTGGGAGAGAGGCCCGAGGAGGCGGGGGGAGCTGGCGCCCTTATCCTCCCCGTCGCCGGCGAGGGGGTGCGGCGGGGACGGCCCCTGTTCCGACCCCGGTCGGGGGAACAGGGAAGGGGGCGAGCGGGAGTGGGAGATGGGCTAGGCCGGCTGGGCCGGGGGTCGGCCCAGTCGGGCCAGGGGTCCAGCGGGGGGGAAAGGGCCTTCTCCTTTTTTTTTCTTTTTCCTTTGCCTGTTCTGTTTCTGTTTTCTTTTTATTTGTTTATTTCCTTTTCTGTTTTATTTCACTTAAAAGTATTTAGGTATTTTATAAAAATGTGTTTTCTCCACAACAATTATCAGTGCAATTTCTGGCAGTGCCCGAACATTTTTGTTTAAATTTTTGAAAACTTTTATTTTCCACTTTAAATTTAATTGAAGTTTGAATTAGGAGTTTGAAAGAAATGTGTTCCAAATGTGATCAAGCCCTGTTTAGCAACATGATTAGCTTAATCACAGAGGGTTACTGTAGCATGATCCTCAGGGTGTTACAAATCTCCTCCACTACAAGAAATCTCGTCCCGAGATTTAGGAGGTAGAAGGAAACAGTGCGGGGTATTCTTCGCGCAGACGATCCTCTCGTTCCCAAGTGGCCTCATCTTCAGAATGGTGCGACCACTGGACTTTGAGAAACTTGATCGCCTTCTGACGCGTGCGACGTTCAGCTTGGTCGAGAATGCGGACCGGATGCTCCTTATAGGAGAGGTCTTGCTGCAATTCGAGCACTTCATGATCCACAGCTCGGATTGGATCCTTGAAGCAACGGCGGAGCTGTGACACATGGAACACATCGTGAACCTGAGCAAGGTTCGGCGGTAGCTCCAGTTGGTATGCCACTTTTCCACGCCTTTCGAGAATAGTGAATGGGCCAATATAGCGAGGAGCTAGTTTGCCCTTGATCCCGAAGCGGTGAGCACCCTTCATAGGTGTGACTCGAAGATAAGCCTTTTCGCCAGGTTGATAGACCATGTCTTTATGATGACGGTCATACTGACTCTTCTGACGTGACTGAGCAGTCTTGAGATTCTCGCGAATAATGCGGACTTGTTCTTCGGCATCTTGGATAATATCCGGGCCGAAGAGTGGACGTTCCCCAGTTTCTGACCAGTTCAGAGGGGTTCGGCACTTTCGTCCATACAACACTTCGAAGGGGGCCATCTTCAGACTAGCTTGATAGCTATTATTATAAGAGAACTCAGCATACGGGAGAGATTCCTCCCATTTCTTGCCGAAGGAAATAACGCAAGCTCGAAGCATGTCTTCGAGAACTTGATTGACGCGTTCAACTTGCCCTTGCGATTGAGGATGAAATGCAGTACTGAATGACAGATGAGTTCCCATAGCTTCTTGGAAACTTGCCCAGAATCTTGAAGTGAATAAGCTGCCACGGTCTGAGCTGATAACCAATGGAATACCGTGGAGTGAAACAATCCTGGACATATAGAGCGTTGCCAACTGGCCAGCAGTGATCGTTTCTTTGACTGCGAGAAAATGTGCAACTTTGGAAAGTCGGTCAATGACGACAAGAATAGCATCATTACCTTTCTGTGATTTGGGAAATCCAGTGACGAAGTCCATCTCAACATGGTCCCATTTCCATTCAGGAATAGAGATAGGTTGCAGAGTTCCAGCAGGCCTTTGATGTTTGCTTTGATACGACGGCAAACGTCACACTCAGCAAAATAACGAGCAATGTCTTGCTTCATATTAGACCACCAGAATCTCTGACGGATGTCTTGGTACATCTTTGTGCTACCAGGATGGATACACAGAGGTGTATCATGAGCTTCTTTCATAACTTCATGTGTCATATCCAGGTTTTTCTCTGCACATGGCACCACTAGGCGGCCCTTGAAGTATAGGGTGCCATCTTCAGCAATGGTGAAGAATGAGGGCTTTCCTTCTGCGAGGTAGCGCTTAATCTTGTGGGCTTCAGAGTCATACTTCTGTAGCCTTTTGATGCTATCCACGAGATCTGGTTTAGCAACTAGGGTATTGAGGGAACCCTGGGTAACAACGTGGAGGTTCACCTTGCCAAACTCCTTAGGAGGGGGAGTGAGTGCACCCGAAGGAACAATATGGAGGTTCAGCTTCCTGAATTCTTCAACAAGCGAGGGCTGAACTTTGTGAACCTGGAGGTGGTTGCAGTAAGACTTGCGGCTCAAGGCATCAGCCATTACATTAGCCTTGCCTGGCGTATAGGAAATACCCAAGTCAAAGTCTGCAACAAGCTCCATCCATCTCTGTTGACGGAGGTTCAGATCTGGCTGAGTAAACAGATATTTCAGACTTTGGTGGTCAGTGAAGATCTCGCAACGATTACCGAGAAGGTAATGTCGCCACTGCTTCAGCGCATGAATGACAGCAGCAAGTTCGAGGTCGTGAACTGGGTAGTTCTCTTCGTGAGGGCGCAATTGCCGAGAGGCATAAGCAATCACTTTGCGGTCTTGCATTAGGACACAGCCTAATCCTTGACGGGAAGCGTCGCAGTAAATGACAAAGTCCTTCTTAGTATCAGGTGGAGCTAGAACTGGAGCAGAAGTCAACTTGTCTTTGAGTGCTTGGAAACTTTCCTGACATTTGTCTGTCCATTGGAACTTGACACCCTTATGCAACAGGTTAGTCAGAGGCCTGGCGATCTTAGAGAAGTTCTCGACGAATCGACGGCAATAGCTGGCGAGACCGAGAAAACTTCTGACTTGCTTAACGTTCTTGGGAGGAGTCCAATCAAGAATAGCCTGAACTCGTTCAGGGTTGACGGCAATACCATCCTTAGAGATGACATGCCCGAGATAGGTTACTTCGGGTAGCCAGAATTCACATTTGGAGAACTTGGCATATAGTTGATGTTCTCGTAGCTTCTCCAGCACAAGTCGAAGATGTTCGGCATGTTCTTCTTCGTTCTTGGAAAATACCAGGATATCATCCAGATAAACCACGACGAACTTGTCGAGGTAATCCATGAATATATAGTTCATCAGACGAGAGAAGGTGGCTGGAGCATTGGTTAAACCGAAAGACATGACGGTGTACTCGTATGAACCATAGCGAGTCACGAAGGCGGTCTTTGGGATATCCTCTTCGCGAACACGGATCTGATGGTAGCCCAACCTCAAGTCGAGCTTAGAGAACACTGACGAACCCGCCAGTTGATCATACAGATCATTGATCCGAGGAAGGGGGTATTTATTCTGGATGGTAGCTTGGTTTATAGGACGGTAGTCTTGAACTAACCGGTTTGTCCCATCCTTCTTCTTGACAAAGAGAGAAGGTGCTCCCCAAGGAGAGCAACTTGGGCGAATGAATCCCTTGCGAAGGGATTTGTCGATTTCCTCCTTAAGCTCAAGGAGTTCATGCGGCGGCATTTTGTAGGGTCGCTTGGCTATAGGAGTGGTGCCTGGTTTCAAGTCGATGATGAATTCGACAGCTCTAGCAGGGGGAATCCCTGGAAGTTCTTCAGGAAAGACGTCGAGGAATTCACGCACGACGGCAATGTTTCAATGCCCTCGAGTGGTGCAGCATTCAATGCATTCAATGCATAGAGCCTTGCCTCGGCATTTTGCACCAGATGAGCTTGGTAAGCAACTATTTCATCTGAAGGGTGTAGCAGATGGACGGTTTTAGTGGCGCAAACTATAGAAGCAGTATGCGCTTTCAACCAATCCATACCCAAAATGAGGTCGATGTTAGACGACTTCAGGATAATGGGAGAGGCATAGAATTCCAGCCCTTCGATTTCCACGGGGACATCGATGCCAACCAAGGAGGTTTGACACTGTCCCACAGGGGTTTTGACCAATACAGAGGTGTTCATCTCCTCACATTTAACGTCGTGCTTGTATGCAAAATCTTCTGACATGAATGAATGCGATGCACCTGTATCAAATAAAACGGATGCTGGTACTGAATTTACGAGGAGTGTACCCATCACAGTAGCAGGCTGGTCTTGAGCTTCGTTGAGATCAACGTGGTTGGCATGAGCACGACCATAAGACTTAGCATTGTTGTTGCGAGGCTGATTGTTACCACGGCCAGTTGCTGGAAGGGCCAGTTGATTCTGGTTCTGGTTGCATTCTTTAGCACGGTGCCCTGGTTGACCACACCTGAAGCACAAGCCATTATTCGGAGTGGGAACAGGAGCTTGGGATGGTGGAGCTGGAAGTCTTGACTGCCTAGATGGTGGTGGAGGCAGACGAGGTGCAGCATAGGTCTGCCTTGGGGCAGATGCATTTGGACGGTACATGCTGTTCGGGATCCATAACTTACGCTTCTGTGCGGGCGAGCCCGAAGATGAGCCCGTGTCACGGTTGCGCCTGTGAGAGCTCTGGTATTCCTGCAGACCAGTCTCGACATTGATGGCCTTATTCACCAAGGTGGCGAAATCATCAAAGTCATGCACTAGAAGTGCGAGCTTGATGTCAGCTTGAAGGCCATCATGGAACTTCTCCTGTCTGCGTGCATCAGTTGCAATGTCTTCTTCAGCATAGCGGGACAAGTCCAGAAACTCCCGCTGATAAGCTTCGACAGTTTTGTTGCCTTGGGTGAGGTTGCGGAACTCACGCTTCTTCCGGTCCATGACTCCCTGAGGAATGAAGCGGGCACGGAAAGCAGCTTGGAAGTCTGGCCATGTGATGATTGTTCCAGCTGGCAGAGTACGCCTGTGGCTGTCCCACCATTGAGCTGCGGGTCCCTTCAAGAAGAAGGAAGCAAATGTGACATAGCTGGCAGGGGCTACATCAGCAGACTCCATCTCATAGGTGATGTCACAGAGCCAGTCATCAGCATCCAGAGGCTGAGTTGAGCTGCGGTAGATGGTTGGGTTGAGGCGTATGAAATCTTGAAGAGTCACTTGAGCTGGCTGCTGGTTCATATTGGGGCGAGGAAACTGAGCCATCATATTTTCCATGAATTGGCGGTTCAGTTCAAACTGTTGGATCATACCAGCCATGTACTCAGGTGGTGGTGGGGCATCGCCACCACGACCACGACCACCTGGTCTAACCATCCTGCTAATATATAACAGGGGTAGTTCAGCATTGAGAAATTTGCAATGACAAGAATCATTCATGATGAAACATGCATAATGAAAGGAGCACGATAGCTACTACATAGTAGTCGGCATAACTTTACAAAAGGGGTCATGCATAGAGTTCAGTACATAGAGTTCAGTACATAGACTAAAACATCATAGGCGGCACACAGGCTCGCGGCGACTGCAACTAATACTACAAGCAAGCCTACATCAGTCCCAAGAGGTACTGTGGAGGTAATCGTAGCCCGACAGCTGGTAGTGAGGCAACGGATAGCCCTCGACGTCAGCAGGCTGGGGGCCGCGGATACTCAGGTGTAGAGCCCGACGCTCAGGTGGCAGAAGAGGGCCAAGTGCGGGAGAGTAGCCTCCCACCTCTGGCCAACCGACACCGTGGGGCATCACGGTCCTGGCTGGGTAGATCGCAGTACGCGGTACCTGTCCAGATCGGACAAAGGGGTGCAGCAGCGTTAGAGCACGGTAAAGGTGCTGACGGGTGGTGTACATCTCGTGGCGAAGAGCTCGGTTAGCTCGATCCAGCCCATCAGCATGCAGAACCAGGTGCTGATGGTAGAAGGGCTCTCGGGTGACAGTGGAGTAGGCAGCAGTATAGTATCCCTCCGCACCAACATCAGATGCGATAGCAATGTGCCTGAAAGGGGAGGTGTCCAACTCCTGATACTCTCCACGAAGACGTGTCAGAGCAGCATAGGCAGCATCGTGGACAGCCATATCGGTGGTCACACCAACACCATGTGCGGTGTGCAGCACAGTAGTGGAGTCGTACTCCCGAGAGTAGAGGTGGACGATGGCACGGTACTGCTCCTGGTTAAAGTCCTGGTACTCCTCGTAGACGGTGTACTCAGGGTGCCAGCGATAACCCAGATAGGTCATCATCTCAGCTAGCACCGCAGGTGATCCCGAGGCACCAATGGCCGTCGTGTGACGAACGACCTGCCTCGTGGGTTCCATCTGAAAGCAAAGACGTTTCAACGGAGTCAAATGACAGTGTGTGAATTGTTCAATATACTATTCTAGGAAACAACTATGGCTTATCCAACTTTGGGGTGAATGCGGTCACGGGACCCTAGTGTTAGAGTTAGTAAATTCGTTTAACCCGAGTAGAAGAGAGTTCAGAGTCCCAGAGTAAAGGTCGAGGAGTAAAAGATCCTAGTACCACCCAATGGCGACGTGGGCCCGTAAGACACACAGCCATGTTAGTAAAAGTTTTGTAATGTCTAGACTCGACTTCGGCCAAGGAGTGTGGAAAGGGGCATTCCTACAGGCAGTCGGCTCTGATACCAACTTGTGACGCCCCCGATTTGACCGTACACTAATCATGCACGCAAATGTGTACGATCAAGATCAGGGACTCACGGGAAGATATCACAACACAACTCTAAAACATAAATAAGTCATACAAGCAATATAATACAAGCCAGGGGCCTCGAGGGCTCGAATACAAGTGCTCGATCACAGATGAGTCAGCGGAAGCAACAATATCTGAGTACAGACATAAGTTAAACAAGTTTGCCTTAAGAAGGCTAGCACAAACTGGGATACAGATCGAACGAGGCGCAGGCCTCCTGCCTGGGATCCTCCTAACTACTCCTGATCGTCGTCAGCGGGCTGCACGTAGTAGTAGGCACCTCCAGTGTCGTAAGTGTCGTCGCCGACGGTGGCGTCTGGCTCCTGGGCTCCAACATCTGGTTGCGACAACCAGATAGAAAGGAAAGGGGGGAAAGAGGGAGAGAAGCAACCGTGAGTACTCATCCAAAGTACTCGCAAGCAAGGAGCTATACTACATATGCATGGGTATATGTGTAAAGGGGCATATCAGTGGACTGAACTGCAGAATGCCAGAATAAAAGGGGGATAGCTAGTCCTGTCGAAGACTACGCTTCTGGCCATCTCCATCTTGCAGCATGTAGAAGAGAGTAGATTGAAGTCCTCCAAGTAGCATCGCATAGCATAATCCTACCCGGCGATCCCCTCCTCGTCGCCCTGTTAGAGAGCGATCACCGGGTTGTATCTGGCACTTGGAAGGGTGTATTTTATTCAGTATCCGGTTCTAGTTGTCATAAGGTCAAGGTACAACTCCGGGTCATCCTTTTACCGAGGGACACGGCTATTCGAATAGATAAACTTCCCTGCAGGGGTGCACCACATAACCCAACACGCTCGATCCCATTTGGCCGGACACACTTTTCTGGGTCATGCCCGGCCTCGTAAGATCAACACGTCGCAGCCCCACCTAGGCTCAACAGAGAGGTCAGCACGCCGGTCTAACCCTATGCGCGCAGGGGTCTGGGCCCATCGCCCTATGCACACCTGCACGTTGCGTACGCGGCCGGAAGCAGACCTAGCCTAGTGGCGTTCCAGTCCAATCCGGCGCGCGCCACTCAGTTGCTGACGTCAAAAGAGCTTCGGCTGATACCACGACGTCGGGATACCCATAACTACTCCCACGTAGATGGTTAGTGCGTATAGACCAAATGGCCAGACTCAGATCAAATACCAAGATCTCGTTAAGCGTGTTAAGTAACCGCGAACGCCGACCAGGGCCAGGCCCACCTCTCACCTGGGTGGTCTCAACCTGCCCTGTCGCTCCGCCACAAAGATCCACTTGCGGGTACTCCTACGAACCGACCCGACTTTAGTCATCACATGTGTCATGTATGTAGTATATAAGTATATACCCGTGATCTCCGCCCAGGTGATCACGGCCCGATAGTATAGCACAGCAGACGGACAAGAATGTAGGGCCACCGATGGAAATCTAGCATCCTATACTAAGCATGTAGGATTGCAGGTAAAGGTATCAACAGTAGTAGCAAGGATAGGCTATGCATCAGGATAGGATATCGAAAAGCAGTAACATGCTACACTACTCTAATGCAAGCAGTATAGAGGAGAATAGGCGATATCTGGTGATCAAGGGGGGGGGGCTTGCCTGGTTGCTCTGGCAAGTAGGAGGGGTCGTCAACTCCGTAGTCGAACTGGGCAGCAGCAGTGTCGGTCTCGTAGTCTACCGGAGAGAAGAGGGGGAAGAAACAGTAAATACAATGCAAACATAAGCATGACGATGCGTGACATGACAATGAACGGTGCTAGGTGTGTCCTAACGCGACAGTAGGTGGTACCGGTGAAGGGGGGGAACATCCGGGAGGTATTCCCGATGTTTCGCGTTTTCGGACAAACGGACCGGAGGGGGAAAGTTGCTAGTTCGATAGGTTAGGGAGGTGTGGTGGACGAACGGACTGCGTATTCGGATTTGTCTCGTCGTTCTGAGCAACTTTCATATAGAAAACATTTTCATCCGAGTTACGGTTTAAAAGATATGAATTTTCAAAGTTTATTTGAATTTCTGGAATTATTTAATTAACAGAAAAAGGGATATGACGTCAGCATGACGTATGAGTGACGTCAGCGGTCAACAGTCCGGTTGACTGGTCAAAACTGACACGGGGGACCCACCTGTCATAGACAGTGGGTTAACAGAAGATTAAACTAATTAATTTTTAGTTAATTAACTACTGGGCCCACCTGTCAGTGAGTGATTAGATTAATTAATTATTTTTATTTATAAAACATTTTCCTTTTCTTTTTATTTTTTTATTTTTGCGGCGGGGCCCGCATGTCAGTGGCTGGGCCTGCCCAGTCAGCACGTTGACTGGGTTGACCCAGTCAACGGGGCCCACGGGGCCCACTGGCAGAGGCACTGGGGTGGCCCCAGGCCGGGCACGTCGGCGGCCGGCGCCGGAGCAACTCCGGCGACCAAAGCAGCGGCGGCCCCTCGCCGGAGTTGGCCGGAATCGCGCTACGGGGCTCGGGGAGGAGCGGGGCTAGGCCCATTCGAAAGGGCTCGCAGCGCCGCATCCAGGGGTGGCCGGGGCTTCGCCGGACTTGGCCGGAATCGGCGCCGGCGAGCGGCGGAGGCGGCGACGCGCACGGGTGCCCGACGGAAACGTGGCTACGGCGGGCGGTCGAGCAAGCGGAGGGGCTGGGAAGCTTCTACGTGCGGTGGGGAGTGCTGCGGGCTTGAGCCCGTGACCAAAAGGTCACCGGAGACCCGCCGGCGGCGAGCTCCGCGGCGCGGCGTTCGGGCGCGCGCGGGGAAGAAGCTAGGGGGCGCGCGAGAGAGAAAGGACAGGGGAGGAGGGGGGAAGAGGCTCACCGCGCGGCACACGGAGGCCGGTGAGAGCTTAGGAGCAGCAGGTCGTCGCCGGGGAAGAAGGGGGTCGCCGGCGTCCGAAGTTGAAGACGAGCTCGGGGAGGCCGTTGCAGTGGCTCCGAGCTTCAACGGAGAGGCGGAGGTGGTGTAGTCGAGGGCGGCGACGGCGTATGACACGGCGAGGTGGCGATTGGGGCACGGTGGCCGTGAGAACGACGGGAACGGCGGCGAGCGCGTCGGGCGGTGGGGATCGAAGGGGGGAGGGAGGTGGATCTGACGGGGGAGGCGCAACGGCCGAGAGAGAGAGAGCGGGGGGTGAGTGGGAGTGAGGCCCGAGGAGGCGGGGGGAGCTGGCGCCCTTATTCTCCCCGTCGCCGGTGAGGGGGTGCGGCGGGGACGGCCCCTGTTCCGACCCCGGTCGGGGGAACAGGGAAGGGGGCGAGCGGGAGTGGGAGATGGGCTAGGCCGGCTGGGCCGGGGGTCGGCCCAGTCGGGCCAGGGGTCCAGCGGGGGGGAAAGGGCCTTCTCCTTTTTTTTCTTTTTTCTTTGCCTGTTCTGTTTCTGTTTTCTTTTTATTTGTTTATTTCCTTTTCTGTTTTATTTCACTTAAAAGTATTTCGGTATTTTATAAAAATGTGTTTTCTCCACAACAATTATCAGTGCAATTTCTGGCAGTGCCCGAACATTTTTGTTTAAATTTTTGAAAACTTTTATTTTCCACTTTAAATTTAATTGAAGTTTGAATTAGGAGTTTGAAAGAAATGTGTTCCAAATGTGATCAAGCCCTGTTTAGCAACATGATTAGCTTAATCACAGAGGGTTACTGTAGCATGATCCTCAGGGTGTTACACTGAGGCTCACGTCCTCTTCGGAGATCGGTAGGTAATTACTATCCTACGAGCCCTCGTTATCGACGGGATCGTTAGGGTCGACTTGCCCCTCCTCCCAATCGTCCTGTTTGGAGGTTGGCTCGACAGGGGCTTCGGGGTCTTCGGCATTCTCTGGAGTGTTATCGTTTCCAGTGCTGGTATTGCTGTCTTTGTCGCAGCGCGATTTGGAGCAGCGCCGCTGACGCCGACGCTTTGGAGGGGCTTCGGCAGGCTTATCCTCATCCGAATCCTTCTTGCCGTCCTCCTTGGGTGTGTCCACCATGTACACGTCGTATGTGGAAGTGGCCGTCCATCGTCCGGTAAACGGGGGGTCTTGTTCGTCTCTAGCATCGTCGTCCATACCGTTGATGTCTTCGGAGGCGTAGTCCAGCATGTCTGTTAGGTCTTCGACAGCGGCTATGAAGTGGGTGGTGGGTGGGACGTAAAATTCCCTGCTCTCAGCCCCTAGTCCGGGCTGGGCATAGTTCGGAAATGATCCTTCCGTAATGGCGAGTGATCGCATCAAGTCCAGAGCCTCGTTCAAAGGCGAGGTTTGGGCCGAGGAAAGAGAGTCCGCGGGGCTGTCCGGGGTTGGAGCTCCTGGTCGCACCTACTTAACATGAACCCTGAGAGTTCGTACTTGGAGTGTGGCGAAGTGTCCGGCGCTCGAGGGTCAAGGGGAGTTCAGTTCGTCTTTGGGTTTGCCACTGACGCCGTCCCCTCCGGATCTCCGGTAGCAAATTCCATAGTTGCAGATCGTCCTGTGGGCTCTAGACTCCCGGCTTTGGACCTGACAACCTGTTCTGGATGTGAGGCTGGAGCGGCAACTGGGGCCGCGAACCCCTCGAAGATCAAGTCTGCTCGGACGTCAGCGACATAGTTCAGGTTCCCCAAACTGATCTGATGACTAGGGGCGTAGCTATCGATCTGCTCGAGGTGTCCAATCCAGTTGGCACGTAGCGCGAAGCCGCCGAATACAAAAATCTGGCCGGGGAGAAAAGTCTCCTTTACAGCGGCGTTGTTGTAGATGATTGACGGAGCCATCGAACCTTCTGCTGACAGCATAGAGGAACTCTCAATGAAAGCACCAATGTCGGTGTCAAAACCGGCAGATCTCGGGTAGGGGGTCCCGAACTGTGCGTCTAAGGATCAAAGGTAACAGGAGGCGGGGACACAATGTTTACCCAGGTTTGGGCCCTCTTAATGGAGGTAATACCCTACTTCCTGCTTGACTGACTTTGATGAGTATAGGGGTTACAAGAGTTGATCTACCTCGAGATCGTAATGGCTAAACCCTAGACGTCTAGCCTGAGTGATTATGATTGCCCCTACGGACTAAACCCTCCAGTTTATATAGACACCGGAGGGGGCTAGGGTTGTACAGAGAAAGGAATCTTCATATCCGAATGCCAAGGTTGCCTTCCATGCCAAGGGGAGTCCCATCCGGACACGGGGGAACGCCTTCCATCTTGTATCTTCACGGCCCATGAGTCCGGCCCACGTCACATAGCCCGGACGCCCGAGGACCCCCTAATCCAGGACTCCCTCAATGGCCGCCTCCTACTTCTTGAGCCTGCGTTGGTTTTTCCCTTGAAGAGGAAAGGGTGATGCAGCAAAGTAGAGATAAGTATTTCCCTCAGTTAAGAACCAAGGTATCAATCTAGTAGGAGGAACACACAAATCACCAATGGTTGCATCTACGCAAACAAATAAATACTTGCACCCAACACGATAAAGGGGTTGTCAATCCCTTCACGGTTACATGCAAGGATGAGATCTGATAGTGATAGATATAAAAGATAAATAAAAGTGCAAAATAAGATAAAGGTAAATAAATTGCAGCAAGGTATTTTTGGGTTTTTTATTTTGTGGATCTGAAAATATAATGATGAAAATAGACCCGGGGGCCATAGTTTTCACTAGAGGCTTCTCGCTTGAAAGAACGCATACGGTGGGTAAACAAATTACTATTGAGCAACTGATAGAAAAGCGCATAGTTATGACGACATCTAAGGCAATGGTCATGAATATAGGCACCGCAATGATCATGAATATAGGCACCATGTCCGTGACAAGTAGACCGACTCCTGCCTGCATCTACTACTATTACTCCACACATCGACCACTATCCGGCATGCATCTAGTGTATTAAGTTAACAAGAACGAAGTAACACCTTAAGCAAGATGACATGATGTAGAGGGATAGATCCAAACAATATGAACAAACCCCGTATTTTTATCCTTAATGACAACAATAAAAATATGTGTCATGTCCCCTTCTGTCACCGGAAATAAGCACCGCAAGATTGAACCCAGTACAAAGCACCTCTCCCATGGCAAGAAAAATCAATCTAGTTGGCCAAACCAAATCAATAGACCAGAGAGAAATACAAAGCTATCTTAATCATGCATAAAAGAGTTTAGAGAAGACTCAAATAATATTCATAGATAATCTGATCATAAACCCACAATCATCAGATATCAACAAACGCACCGCAAAAGAAGATTACGGTGAATAGATCCCGTTCGTTCATAGTGACTTGCATTCGAAAGGTGGCCTCGGAGGAGTTTGGAGTGTCCAGGGGAAGGAGAAGCGAAGATAGGGATACCTGGTGGTGGAATGATGATGTCTAGAAGGCAATTAAAGAGAAGAAAGATTGCTTCAGACGCCTATACCTGGATAGGAGTGCAGACAACGTAAAGAAGTACAAGATGGCGAAGAAGGCTGCAAAGCGAGCTGTTGGTGAAGCAAGGGGTCGGGCATATGAGGACCTCTACCAACGGTTAGGCACGAAGGAAGGCGAAAGGGAAATCTATAAGATGGGCCAAGATCAGAGAGAGGAAGACGAGGGATATTGGCCAAGTCAAATGCATCAAGGACGGAGCAAGCCAACTCTTGGTGATGGACGAGGAGATTAAGCATAGATGGCGGGAGTACTTTGACAAGTTGTTCAATGGGGAGAATGAGAGTTCTACCATTGAACTGGACGACTCCTTTGATGAGACCATCATGCGTTTTGTGCGGCGAATCCAGGAGTCTGAGGTCAAGGAGGCTTTAAAAAGGATGAAAGGAGGCAAGGCGATGGGCCCTGATTGTATCCCCATTGAGGTGTGGAAAGGTCTCAGGGACATAGCGATAGTATGGCTAACCAAGCTTTTCAACCTCATTTTTTGGGAAAACAAGATGCCAGAAGAATGGAGACGGAGTATATTAGTACCAGTCTTCAAGAACAAGGGGGATGTTCAGAGTTGTACTAATTACCGTGGAATTAAGCTGATGAGCCATACAATGAAGCTATGGGAGAGAGTAATTGAGCACCGCTTAAGAAGAATGACAAGCATGACCAAAAATTAGTTTGGTTTCATGCCTGGGAGGTCGACCATGGAAGCCATTTTCTTGGTACGACAACTTATGGAGAGATATAGGGAGCAAAAGAAGGACTGTGTTCATTGACTTGGAGAAGGCCTATGATAAGACACCGCGGAATGTCATGTGGTGGGCCTTGGAGAAACACAAAGTCCCAGCAAAGTACATTACCCTCATCAAGGACATGTACGATAATGTTGTGACAAGTGTTCGAACAAGTGATGTCGACAATGATGACTTCCCGATTAAGATAGGACTGCATCAGGGGTCAGCTTTGAGCCCTTATCTTTTTGCATTGGTGATGAATGAGGTCACAAGGGATACACAAGGAGATATCCCATGGTGTATGCTCTTTGCGGATGATGTGGTGCTAGTTGACGATAGTCGGACGGGGGTAAATAGGAAGTTAGAGTTATGGAGACAAACCTTGGAATCGAAAGGGTTTAGGCTTAGTAGAACTAAAACCGAGTAGATGATGTGCGGTTTCAGTACTACTAGGTGTGAGGAGGAGGAGGTTAGCCTTGATGGCCAGGTGGTACCCCAGAAGGACAGCTTTCGGTATTTGGGGTCAATGCTGCAGGAGGATGGGGTATTGATGAAGATGTGAACCATTGAATCAAAGTCGGATGGATGAAGTGGCGCCAAGCTTCTGGCATTCTCTGTGACAAGAGAGTGCCACAAAATCTAAAAGGCAAGTTCTACAGGACGGCGGTTCGACCCGCAATGTTGTATGGCGCTGAGTGTTGGCCGACTAAAAGGCGACATGTTCAACAGTTAGGTGTGGCGGAGATGCGTATGTTGAGATGGATGTGTGGCCACACGAGGAAGGATCAAGTCCGGAATGATGATATACAAGATAGAGTTGGGGTAGCACCAATTGAAGAGAAGCTTGTCCAACATCGTCTGAGATGGTTTGGGCATATTCAGCACAGGCCTCCAGAAGCTCCAGTGCATAGCGGACGGCTAAAGCGTGTGGAGAATGTCAAGAGAGGGCGGGGTAGACCGAATTTGACATGGGATGAGTCCGTTAAGAGAGACCTGAAGGATTGGAGTATCACCAAAGAGCTAGCTATAGACAGGGGTGCGTGGAAGCTTGCTATCCATGTGCCAGAGCCATGAGTTGGTTGCGAGATCTTATGGGTTTCACCTCTAGCCTACCCCAACTTGTTTGGGACTAAAGGCTTTGTTGTTGTTGTTGGGTTGCCTCCCAACAAGCTTTTTCTTTATAGCCATCAAGATAGGCTTTGAGATATCAATGATGCTCACATGAAAGATAATAATTGAAACACAAAGAGAGCATCACAAAACACATGACAAACACATTTAAGTCTAACATACTTCCTATGCATAGGAATTTTATAAGCAAACAAATTATCAAGACAAGATATATCTAGCATCACTAGTAGGAAAAGGGGCTTTTACCCCGGTTCATAAGGGCCTTTAGTCCCGGTTCAGGAACCGGGACTAAAGGGTCGTTACTAATGCCCTAGCCCTTTAGTACCGGTTCTTACACGAACCGGGACTAAAGGCCGTCCACGTGGCCGGTGCGGGGAGCCCAGGCAGGAGGGCCTTTGGTCCCGGTTGGTGCCACGCGTCAGCACCTGGCAGGAGCTGAGGTTTTTGTTTTTTTGAAGGGGGGGGGGGTTTGGGGGTTTTGGGGGGTTAATTTAGGTTGTTATTAGGTAGCTATTAGAGAGAAGTGTCCTATCTTATATCTCCGTGCTTGGTTTACCAACGCTACGTACTGCTATGCCTAAACATGGCTTAGATTGAAGTGAAGGCAACATGTGGTGCATGTCGAAAGTAATACTAATCCGGACTTGATCAAGTTTGGATTGTACTACTTTCGACACGCACCACATGCATGTTGCCTTCACTTCAATCCAATCCATGTTCATTTCACCCGCTGATATATAATAACTCTTCATGCACGCATCATGCATCATCATATATAATAACAAGTCCTACTAATCATCATCATACAACTTCTACTCGTTATTAATAACAAGTCATACGATCATCATCCTCACAGTCATCAAACCAACCCTACTTAATTGTTCTTAGCACATGATCATCAGTATTAGGTAGGACCGAAATACCCTCTTTAAGGTAAAATAGCATAAAACAATATAGACCCTGACTCTCCATTATGGAGAATGGAGATCATCCTGTCTCCAATTCTTGCGCCTCGCTTCCTTTTGCTTCCAAGAAGCTCCTTGCGACTGTCCATACATTTTTTCCATTCTTTGATTTGCATGTCTCCACTTCTTTTAGAAATCCGGTATGGACAGTTGAGATTCGTAGGATGACCTGGTTGTATATTCAAAACATCAAGCCTACCATTCTGATACATCAAATGAGGCACACAATCCTCTGGGATTATCTGTTGAAAAACATAGTAATAACTTCATAGTTAGCAATGATAATGCACTAGTTTTAGAACTATGCAAAATATGGGATGTCGTAATAGTAAGAAATCTTACCAGGGTATCTCCATAGTAGTTACCGTAGTTCAACACGTGCACTAGTGGCACGTATGGAGGACCATAATGATGAGGAGTTTGATTGTAGATATTGTAATTCTCAATATCAGTACAAAATCCGACCAGATGAGTTTTCTCCTTATAAGTTAACTCAGAGCCATCGGTGTAGTAGGTTCTGTCTACCATGTTCCGCACATTGTTTGAACAATCAAAATAAGCTGTCAATGAAAATAAGCTGTCAACTATTTTGAAATGAACAATATAAATTAGCTTATAACTATGTTTGAGAAACTCACATAGCGGTAGAATTGGAGGCGTATCAACAAGGACCCAAATGTCCATATTGTCTTGCTCGATGTCAGGATCACCAAGATCCATGGTGACAAGCATACCCTCATCAAAACCATACATCTTGCAAAATGCTTCCCAATTTTTGCAACCAAAATGGGTTACGCTCTCAGAATTATACAGATTTACTTCAAAATCAATATCATGATGGGTCCTTAGGTGAATTTTCTTTGTTTCCATACTTTGATGGTCTTCAAAACCCATCCTCTCCAAGACGTAGCGTCTTGCATGGCATGGGATAAGCTAGCCGAATTGTAAAAGATGAAAAGTACACGTTGAAATAGTTGAAGTCATGCTTAATTACGAAAAAATAACACTTGTCGTCGTTGCGTACCGTTTCAACATCGAACGTCTCCTCCAGCTTAATACTGAAGCGCCGATCTTCGTCCAGGTGAGGCCTGTCGCACTGACCTCGGTCGTCGTGGCACCAGTCGCACTCCCCCGGGAGACTTTCGTCGTCCGAGTACGACATTTCCTATGTTCATATATAATTCAAATGTTAAACATCTACAATTAAATATATGTACTAAAAAACCTAAGTTAGATCATTATTATTCATCACGGGTTGACTATCGGTTTGTCGAGTCTTTTCTTGAAAACTCTCGGCTCACGTGGTGCATATATTCGACCGTTGGTGATGGTCGCTCCTCCCTTTGTCCCCGTGTGCATTACACCAAAATGTCTAGCTAGCACACGGGAACAAAGGAGAAGCGACCCCCACGACAACAGTCGGGATTCTTCGTCCTCTCATATATATATGGTGGAACTCTCCCTCACTGATTCCTCTCTGACATTTGCGACCGTCGGTGATGGTAGCTCCTCCTTTCGTTCTCGAGTGCATTACACCAAATTGTCTAGCACACGGGAACGAAGGAGAAGCTACCCCCACGACAACAGTCGGGATTCTTCGTCCTCTCATATATGGTGGAGACTCGACAGACTTACAGTCAACCCGAAATATCATTTAATTATCTTTCTAAAAGAGGATTTGGCTGGTCTCACCTCGATGTCGGAGGGGGCGGTGACGGGGACGACGGCGGGGATGATGGAGGGGCCGGGGGGGCTCCTAGATTTCTGCGAAAACAAAAACCCTATAAGCTATCAACTAATCATAGTGCTCTCCAATTTTAGCATTCAAAGTAGGATCGGAGTAGTTTTCCACTTTGAGCATTCAATAAGCAAAATCAAATCACAAAATAAAGTAGTATTCAAATTAGGATGCATTCAATTATAAGCAAAACTACATCATCTCCATGCGTCCGTACATCGCCGAATATTATCACTAATACACCTCGAATACTATCATACATATAGCATCGCTAGTACAGCTAGAACAGTAGCGCCCGACGGGTATCGGCGCGGGCGGTGGAAACCCAAAGGGACGGAACCATCACGGGATCATAGCTCCAGTGAGATCCCTGAAGAACCTGCCAGGTATTGTCGAACCTGCCCTCCAACGCAACCATGTAGCGACGGACGTGCTGGTCCTCCTCGCTGACACGGTGACGTACCACCTCCGCGGTGTCCGGAAGCCTCGGCACCGTCACTGGCCCACGCGAGCGCCACCAAACAAGGATCGGGTCAACGACGGGCTGGTTCCTCACCAACCTACGCCCACCGGAAGGTAGCACCTCCCAAAACCAGCCCGGTGGAGCCCAGTCCCGGACATGGCCCCTCTGATCAAGCCGGACTCCTCCGCCGAGTCGACGACGAGGATGCGGGATAGGCATCGTCGACGTCGATGCGAGAATAATTTCTTTAACTAAAAAAACAAACTAGTTCTATTAATTTCCTTACTATAAATAGAACAAAGTAGTACTTACTAAAAAATAAACTAGCTAGTTTAACTAGTTCTATTATTTTTCTAACTAATTCTATTAAACACTTTCTAAGTAGTACTTACTAAAATTTATCGGGGAGGGGGGTATTTATATCGACAACGACATACCCGATAAAAAAATAAGAAGAGGAAGAAGAAGAAAAAAAGAGGAGAAGAAGAAAGGAATAGAGGAGGAGATCGAAGAAAAAAAAAAAAAAAAGAGGAGAAGAAGAAGGAATAGAGGAGAAGAAGAAAAAATAGAATAATATATTATTCTATTTCTTCTTCTTCTACTCTTTTTTTCTTCTTTTTCATCTTCTTATTTATTTCTCCTCTTCTTCCTCTCCTCTTCTTCTTATTCTTCTTCTTCTTCTCCTTCTTCCTCTTCTTATTTTCATTTTCTCTCTCCTTCTTTTTCTTCTAAATATGAACATACATAAATGACTTTGATCATACACAATTTTCAGATTCCTACACAATATGAACATATACATAAATTGACAAAGAAAATTCTATGAACAAAAAAAATCATAAAAATTCTATGAACAAAATTACAACAGAAAAAAGTCATAAAAATTCTATGAAAAAATTGATATATTCTTTGCATATATATGAACATACAAACATTTGCATATTCAATAATAATATCACCCAAAAAAAATCTAAACTACACATCTAAATTAATACATCTAAATTACAACAACTAAATTAACTACACATCTAAATTAATACAACTAAATTACAAATCTAAACTACACATATGTAATAGCTAGCTAGGGGGCGCGGCGGCAGCGGCGGCGGCCATTACAGGGAGGAGGAGGGCGTGGCGGCGGCTCACATCGGGCGACGGAGGGCGACGGCGTGGACGGCGGAGGGCGGAGGACGACGGCGACGGGCGATGGCGTGGGCTCGGGGGCACGGGCGACGGCGACGGCGGCGGGGGGTGGAGGACGATGGCGACGGGCGATGGCGTGGGCTCGAAGGCACGGGCGACGGCGACGGCGGCGGGGCAGCCTGGCGGCGTAGATTGAGCTCGCGGCGGCGTCGGGCGGGGGGACACTGGCGACGGAGATGTGAAAATTTCACAAGTCCTGGTTATATAGCAAGGGCATTGGTCCCGGTTCGTGGCACAAACCGGAACCAATACCCACCCTTTAGTCCCGGTTGGTGGCACCAACCGGGACCAAAGGCCTCTTTTCACCAGCGCAAAGGGCGGGAAGCAGAGGGCTTTGGTCCCGGTTGGTGGCACCAACCGGGACTAATGTGCTGGCGCGGTGCGGTGGGAAGTTTAGTCCCACCTCGCTAGCTGAGAGAGCTCAGCACCTGTTTAAAAGCTGCGCTGCAGCTCAGGTGCTGAGCTCCTCTCTAATATGCAGGCATTATACATGCCTACCTTTGTCATTGCCATGTTGGGCCTATTGGGCCTGCGGGCCTGCATCCTGGCCCATGTGCAGATGGGTTTCTAGTCGTATGCAGGCTGTGTGGCCCATTAGGCGGCATTTTTTATTTTTTCCAGTATTTTTTTGTTTTTTGAATTATTTATTTTCTTTTGATTTTTGCTTTATTTTTTATTCTTTTTGCTTTTAGCTCAGAATAATTATAAACTTTCTGTTAATCCATTAGTTTCCAAATTTGAATAGTTTAAATTTCATCCGGAAACTCGTGTGTTACAAAGGGATTTCATTTTTTAAACCTTATTTGAACTCCTGACTTTTTGTGTGTTCAAAATGCACCATTCAAAGCCACATCATCATTTTTCAATCCTTTCTGACTTCATTTGTTATTTTTCATGCATTTACTAATTATTTGAACTATAAGACCCTAAAATTGAAAAGCATTTCAAATGAACTCTGAAAAGGTTGAAAGTTGGCATGATATCATCATTTCATTCACATAGCATGTGCAAGAAAGTTGAGAGGGTTACGGCAAAAACTGGATGCACTTCGTGTACAAAACGGACAATCTCTTTCAAAGTATCAGGATTTCATCCGGAAACTCGTGTGTTACAAAGGGATTTCATTTTTTAAACCTTATTTGAACTCCTGACTTTTTGTGTGTTCAAAATGCACCATTCAAAGCCACATCATCATTTTTCAATCCTTTCTGACTTCATTTGTTATTTTCATGCATTTACTAATTATTTTGAGCTATAAGACCCTAAAATTGAAAAGCATTTCAAATGAACTCTGAAAAGGTTGAAAGTTGGCATGATATCATCATTTCATCCACATAGCATGTGCAAGAAAGTTGAGAGGGTTACGGCAAAAACTGGATGCACTTCGTGTACAAAACGGACAATCTCTTTCAAAGTATCAGGATTTCATCCGGAAACTCGTCTGTTACAAAGGGATTTCATTTTTTAAACCTTATTTGAACTCCTGACTTTTTGTGTGTTCAAAATGCACCATTCAAAGCCACATCATCATTTTTCAATCCTTTCTGACTTCATTTGTTATTTTTCATGCATTTACTAATTATTTTGAGCTATAAGACCCTAAAATTGAAAAGCATTTCAAATGAACTCTGAAAAGGTTGAAAGTTGGCATGATATCATCATTTCATCCACATAGCATGTGCAAGAAAGTTGAGAGGGTTACGGCAAAAACTGGATGCACTTCATGTACAAAACAGACAATCTCTTTCAAAGTATCAGGATTTCATCCGGAAACTCGTCTGTTACAAAGGGATTTCATTTTTTAAACCTTATTTGAACTCCTGACTTTTTGTGTGTTCAAAATGCACCATTCAAAGCCACATCATCATTTTTCAATCCTTTCTGACTTCATTTGTTATTTTTCATGCATTTACTAATTATTTTGAGCTATAAGACCCTAAAATTGAAAAGCATTTCAAATGAACTCTGAAAAGGTTGAAAGTTGGCATGATATCATCATTTCATCCACATAGCATGTGCAAGAAAGTTGAGAGGGTTACGGCAAAAACTGGATGCACTTCGTGTACAAAACGGACAATCTCTTTCAAAGTATCAGGATTTCATCCGGAAACTCGTCTGTTACAAAGGGATTTCATTTTTAAAACCTTATTTGAACTCCTGACTTTTTGTGTGTTCAAAATGCACCATTCAAAGCCACATCATCATTTTTCAATCCTTTCTGACTTCATTTGTTATTTTTCATGCATTTACTAATTATTTTGAGCTATAAGACCCTAAAATTGAAAAGCATTTCAAATGAACTCTGAAAAGGTTGAAAGTTGGCATGATATCATCATTTCATCCACATAGCATGTGCAAGAAAGTTGAGAGGGTTACGGCAAAAACTGGATGCACTTCGTGTACAAAACGGACAATCTCTTTCAAAGTATCAGGATTTCATCCGGAAACTCGTCTGTTACAAAGGGATTTCATTTTTTAAACCTTATTTGAACTCCTGACTTTTTGTGTGTTCAAAATGCACCATTCAAAGCCACATCATCATTTTTCAATCCTTTCTGACTTCATTTGTTATTTTTCATGCATTTACTAATTATTTTGAGCTATAAGACCCTAAAATTGAAAAGCATTTCAAATGAACTCTGAAAAGGTTGAAAGTTGGCATGATATCATCATTTCATCCACATAGCATGTGCAAGAAAGTTGAGAGGGTTACGGCAAAAACTGGATGCACTTCGTGTACAAAACGGACAATCTCTTTCAAAGTATCAGGATTTCATCCGGAAACTCGTCTGTTACAAAGGGATTTCATTTTTTAAACCTTATTTGAACTCCTGACTTTTTGTGTGTTCAAAATGCACCATTCAAAGCCACATCATCATTTTTCAATCCTTTCTGACTTCATTTGTTATTTTCATGCATTTACTAATTATTTTGAGCTATAAGACCCTAAAATTGAAAAGCATTTCAAATGAACTCTGAAAAGGTTGAAAGTTGGCATGATATCATCATTTCATCCACATAGCATGTGCAAGAAAGTTGAGAGGGTTACGGCAAAAACTGGATGCACTTCGTGTACAAAACGGACAATCTCTTTCAAAGTATCAGGATTTCATCCGGAAACTCGTCTGTTACAAAGGGATTTCATTTTTTAAAACTTATTTGAACTCCTGACTTTTTGTGTGTTCAAAATGCACCATTCAAAGCCACATCATCATTTGTCAATCCTTTCTGACTTCATTTGTTATTTTTCATGCATTTACTAATTATTTTGAGCTATAAGACCCTAAAATTGAAAAGCATTTCAAATGAACTCTGAAAATGTTTTCTTTCTACTTACAACAAAAAACTTATTTATTTTATTTCTAATTACTTATGTCTTTTACTTTAATTATTTTATTTTTATTTATTTTACTGCTGCTATTTTTATTTATTTTACTTGCTGCTATTTTTACTTAATTAATTAAGGTTTATTTATTGTAGTTACTATAGTTTATTTTATTTTATTTTATTAAGTTTTATTTAGTTTTATTTATTTTATTAAGGTTTATTTATTTTATAAATATAAAAAACTGAAAATAGATGCGCTTATAGAGAAAATTCAACCTAAATTCATAATAAATTTCTATGAAATTTACTATGAATTTAGGTCAAATTTCCTGTATAAGGGCATCTATTTTCACTTTAAGAGAAGCTCAACACGGGCTTATAAACTGGTGTGAGCGCCCTTCGGTTGGCGAGGTGGGACTAAACACTGGCCGCAACTAGGACTAGCCCTTTAGTCCCGGTTTGTGGTATGAACCGGGACTAAAGGGTGGTGGGCCAGGAGCGTGGCCCATTGGTCCCGGTTTGTACCACCAACCGGGACCAAAGGGTCCATACGAACCGGGACCAATGCCCACGAGGCCCCGGCCGGCCCACTGGGCTCACGAACCGGGACCAATGCTCACATTAGTCCCGGTTCGTGACTGAACCGGGGCTAATGTGAAAACTGCCCTGTGACCTAAGCCCTGTTTTCTACTAGTGCAAATGCATGGAAGAAGAAAGAAAACATAGCGACCACAATATAACGAGAGGTAATTTAGTAACATGAAAATTTCTACGACCATATCTTCCTCTCTCATAATAATTGTATGTGGGATCATATTCAAATTCAACAATATAGCTATCACATAACATATTCTCTATATGATCCACATGCATGCAACGTTGACACTCATCCAAAATAGTGGGATTATCATCAAATAAATTCATGACCTCTCCAAGCCCATTTTCATCAAAAATTTCATAAGATTGAACACTCTACAAATATGTGGGATTATTTTTACCTAAAGCTGACCCTCTTCCAAACCCTCTTTTAATATTATCGCAAGCATATTCATCATGAGGTTTAAATAAATTTTTAAGATCATAAGAATCATTATCACCCCAATCATGATCATTGCAATAAGTAGCGGACATAGCAATATTAGCATCCCCAAGCTTGGGGTTTTGCATATTATTAGCACAATTGACATTAATAGAATTTATAATAACATCATTGCAATCATGCTTTTCTTATAAGGAGCTGTCATGAATCACTTTATAAATTCCTTCTTTTGACACTTCATCACAATTTTCAGATTCATAAATCTCAAACAAAACTTCATAAAGATAATCTAGTGAACTCAATTCACTAGCAATTGGTTCATCATAATTGGATCTTTTGAAAAGATTAGTGATAACCCACAAGTATAGGGGATCATAACAGTTTTCGAGGGTGGAGTATTCAACCCAAATTTATAGATTCGACACAAGGGGAGCCAAACAATATTTGAAGGTATCAGCAGCTGAGTTGTCAATTCAACCACACCTGGAGATTAATTATTTGCAGCAAAGTGATCAGTAGCAAGTAGTATGATAGTTTTGATAATAGTAGCAGCAACAATGGTAACGGTAACAGTGATAGCAGTAATTTTGTAGCAAGTGCAACAATAACAGCAGCAGTAGTAAATTAGCAAGATCAATTGTCAGGACCCCGATTCTAAGTCACACCGATCTAGCCTGTAACACCATATCACTTTGCGGCCTCACGCACGGTATTCCCACGGGTGTCGCCTTACCATGGCCCGGGACCGTTTGCGCCTTTTGGCTCACGTATATGATAGTGTCGCTAGCATCCATATGACAGAGAACCCGGGCCGACATGGCTAGTCATGAACCCAAAGCGGCACTAACTTACGGGGACAGGCATACATGAATCAACATCGAGCATGTCGGTCAGCAACGTGCGAATCCGGGCTGTAGCACTGGGCTAACAGGACTCCGGGAACCTGAGCTGTAGCAGGCTAGGCAGGACTCCGGATGTCACCGCGTGACATTTCCCCAAAGGGACAGACACATGAACGAAGTGAATCACATGCCGGCCAGTCAAGTGTTCCGGAGCAGTAGTGCTGGGCTAGCAGGACTCCGGTGAACCGGGCTGTAGCGGACTACTATGGCTCATGGAAGCACAAGACTACATTTCCCCATAAGAGAGGCTACCAAGGATAAACAACTAGGTTGTCGGATCCCACACATACCAAGCATTTCAATCATACACACAATATGCTCGATATGTGCAAATACAACATGGCATCACAACAAGACTCTACGACTCAGAGTATTTATTCATTAGGCTCTGAGGAGCCAAGATATTACAAACATGGGTCTCTCGACCCAGCATTCAGAGCATACAAGTCAAACACATACGGAAGCTTAACATGTCTGAGTACAGACAACTATAAATGAAAAAGGCTGAGAAGCCTGACTATCTACTAGATCCTGCCGAGGACACAAGATCGTAGCTGAGGTAACAAGCTAAACGTCGAAGTCCACGCGGAACTACTAGCGAGACTGAAGTCTCTCTGCAAAAACATAAATTAAGCAAACGTGAGTACAAATGTACCCAGCAAGACTTACATCAGAACTAGCTACATATGCATCGGTATCAACAAAGGGGTGGTGGAGTTTAACTGCAGCAAGCCAGCTTTGACTCGGTGGCTATCCTAAACTACGACTGCAAGTAACTCTTTTGAGGTGGCGCACACGAGTCCACATATTCACCATATCAATACACCACTAAGGATCCGCTCCCGTCTCCCTACGAGAACGCCATCCATAGCACTCACGCTTATCTTGCGCATTTTAGAGTATCCACTTTCACTTGTCTATGAACTGTTATAGGCAACCCAGAAGTCCTTTACCGCGGACACGGCTATTCGAATAGATGATGTTAACCCTGCAGGGGTGTACTTCTTCACACACGCTCTCACCACTTACCGCCGTTTACACGACATGTACTCGGCAACCTTGAAGCGGAAGCCCAACGTGGGTGTCGGCCACAGCCTACCTAAACACTCAAGTCTCTAGTCCAGGTTTATCGCCTATTCAGGTTCCATCCACAGGGAGTCCGGCCGAGGTTTCCACATACAGCCCCGCACGATGTGTACAGGGTTCCGTGACACCAAACGGGTGCCCGGCATACCCGGCCACGTGCCTACCGCATCACAGCCCACCCCTCGGGTCAGCGCTGCCCACGGCCTCCAGCATACTACAAACACCAGAAACTACTTGCAACTCCTGGACAGAGGACAAGGGTGATTAAGAAGCCGAGAGGGTCCATTGGTTTCGGGCCCAATGCGTGGTAGTAACTGTTTCATGGATCACAAACATAGAACTCAGTTCCTGAGGACGGCTTCAATGAGACAACCCACCATGTACTCCTACATGGCCTCTCACCGCTACCTTTACCAAATCGTGTTCACACACTTAGCTCTCAACAGTAGGACATGTTCACACACCTCCGATTCATCCCCGATGAATCAGACCTGACTCAACTCTAAGCAGTAGCAGGCATGACAAACAAGCAGGAATGAGTAGGCACACCAGGGCTCAAACAACTCCTACTCATGCTAGTGGGTTTCATCTATTTACTGTGGCAATGACAGGTCATGCAGAGGATAAGGGGTTCAACTACCGCAGCATGAAACAGTTGCATCGTTGTTGTCCTAATGCAGTAAAATAGAGCAGAGCGAGAGAGTGGGTTTGTATCGGAATGAACAAGGGGGGTTTTGCTTGCCTGATGGAGTGGTAGTAGGATACTGCCCTTCAGTCGGATAATCGTGGGTATCCTCGGAGGCAGAACCTACCACGAAAGATACGTCGAACACAATCAACACATGACGATATGCAACAATATGATGCATGCTATGACATGGCAATATGAATGTGTTTTGGGCTAATGCAAGCTAGAACAGATTGAGATGAGTCCATTTGAACCAAAGATTCAAATGCATACCCATGTTATGAAGTCATAAAGGTGCATTAACTTGTTTCACCTAAACAGCAAGGTTAGGTTGCTCTAACATGCATGAAACCAGTACAGATGGATAGATTGGATTTTTCTGATCATTTTTCATATATAATTTGTTTCATTTGGAGTTATGGTTGAATTTCTATGAATTTTTGAAGTTTGTAGTATTTTCTGGAATTTCCTGAATAAACTTAAATCTAGGAAATGCTTTACTGCGTCAGCATGACATAGGTGTGACGTCAGCAGGTCAACTGGGTCGGCCAGGTCAAACCTGACCTGTGGGACCCATACGTCAGTGTCTCAGGCTGGTTTGGGTGGATGACAGGTGGGACCGGTCAACGTTGACTTGACCAAAGTCAAACCTGACATGTGGGGTCCCCCCAGATTAGTACTAATCTAAACAGGACATTAGGCTAACCTAAACGAGCACGGGGCCCACATGGCAGTGGCTCTAGGAGTGTTTAGCAGGGTCATTAGAGCTAACCAAAACAGCGCCACGTCATCACGCCGGAGATCTGCCGGCGGCGACCACGGAACACGGCGGAGGCACGCCGGAGTTGCTCGGGCTCGCACTACAGGCGGCGGTTTGCGGCGGGGTTTGGCTCTACGGAGAGCTGGCGTTCGCGCGCATCTGCTAGGGCAGACGGGAGGGGCTGGGACGGCCCAAGCTTGCCGGAAGCAAGCTCGCGGCGGCGGACGGATTTCGGGTGTGCACGGGGTTGCGGCTACGGTGCAGGGCAGGCCTAACGGGCGGGTGATTCGAGCTCACGGAGACTCCCTGAGTGCGTTGACATGCTCGGAGGCGAGCTTGCGCGGCCGTAGCCGCGGTGGCGGCATGGCCGGCGGCGAGGAGTTATCGGCTCCGGTGAAACTAGGGCTATGCGGTGCAAAAGAGGCGGGGAAGAGAGGGGAAACGCTCGGGGGCTCATAGCGGTGCCGTAGGGATGGTCGGTGTGCTCGGGGAAGCCCTGTGGACGACGAATCGGCGGCGACGATCTCCGGTGCCCGACGGTGAATACGACGATGCCGGCGACGTTTTCGGGGCTTCTGGCGTCGGGAGGCTCGGTGAGGAGGAGGAGAGGAACGAGGCGGAGCTCGTGGGCAGCTCCAGGGGGCATGGGGGAGGCGGTGGTCATGGCTATGGCGAGCGGCGGTGGCGGACGCGCTCGGTGGTGCTGCGGGAGAGAGCAGAGGAGGGGGAGGGGGTCCAGGGAGAGAGCGAGGGGGTCGAGAGGGAGTGCGTGGCACTCGGGGCTGGCTCCAGAAGCGGCGGAAACAGGAGGTGGCACGGGCGTGTGCCGGCGTGCGGCGAACACACGCTTCGCGTCCTTCTGGCGCGAGGTGGGAGACGACTGGCAGATGGGCCTGGTGGGCTGCTACACTGCCAGGCCGGCCAGGTAAGCACCAGGTATTCTCTCTCTCTCTCTTTGTTAATGTTTTTCTATTTTTCTGTAACATCGGGGCTTTATTAAAAATACCAAAACGTTTTCAAAAATCCTAAAAATTAATTGTGGGCTCTGTTTGGATTATTCCTAACAGCCCTCACTTAAGTTCAAAATTAATTGAGCACTTAAAATAATATATAGCATTTAGATGCCCAATTGCAAATAGCATATGATTTAATTCAGTGACCTTATGTGTCCTAGAAAATTGTGCACCATTTTTGTCAGAGGTCCTAGACCAAGGCAAAGATGATGAACATTTTAGAAGGGCATTTCAGGTTCATTGAGAGAATTATTTAGTAACCCTAGTTGGTTTAGGTGGTGCTGGGGGTTTTGGATCATCCCCATTTCAAGTTTCTAGAAAAGTGAACATGATGCATCAATCAAGTGCTAGCCTAGAGCAAGGTAGAGCTAGGGATGTGACATCAATATAGGATAAATTCGTAGGCATTGGATCGGTGACTTGTTGGATGATATTCATCATGAGACAGTTATAACCTAGGGCGATATGACACTAGCTCCAGTTCATCAATATAATGTAGGCATGTATTTCGTAAATAGTCATACGTGCTTATGGAAAGAACTTGCATGACATCTTTTGTCCTACCCTCCCGTGGCAACGGGGTCCTATTGTAAACTAAGGGATATTAAGGCCTCCTTTTAATAGAGAATCGAAACAAAGCATTAACACACGATGAATACATGAACTCCTCAAACTACGGTCATCACTAGGAGTGGTCCCGACTATTGTCACTCCGGGGTTGCCGGATCATAACACGTAGTAGGTGACTATAACTTGCAAGATCGGATCTAGAACATGGATATAATGGTGATAACGTAAACGGTTCAGATCTGAAATCATGGCACCCAGGCCCAAAATGACAAGCATTAAGAATGACAAAGTCATAGCAACATCAATCTTAGAACATAGTGGATACTAGGGATCATGCCCTAACAAAACTAACTCGATTACATGATGAATCTCATCCAACTCCTCACCGTCCAGCGATCCTACGAAGGAATTACTCACTCCCGGTGGGGGGCATCCTGGAATTGGTGATGGAGAAGGGTTGGTGATGACGAAGAACAAAGACCCCCCTCTCCGGAGCCCCAAATGGACTCTAGATCTGGCCTCCCGATGAAGAACAGGAGGTGACAGTTGCTCCGTCTCGTGGATCATGATAATTCTTTCTCCCTGTTTTTTTGGAAAAATAGGATTTTATAGCGTCGGTTTCAGGGTCTTCGGGGCCACCAGGTGGGGACAAGCCACTGGGCGCGCCAGGAGGGGGGCGCCCTGGTGGGTTGTGCCCACCCAGGTGCCCCCTCTGGTGGATCTTGGCTACATAAATTCTTATTTATTGTATAAAAATTCCTCGCAAAGTTTCATTCCATTCCGAGAACTTCTATTTCTGCACAAAAACAACACCATGGTAGTTCCGCTGAAAACAACGTCACACTATAAAAAAATACACTTCCATGATGATACATGTTTGTCACAGTAGGTCACGTTTTCTGTCATGCATGTACATCCATGACTAATTTATGATAGAATCAAGATAGTCATACCTGTGCTGTCGTAGAAGTGTTCCATGACATTACCAAAATTATCGTCACGGAAGTGTCCACTTCCATGACGATATATCACGTGTCATAGAAGTGCTTTCGTCAAGGGTGACCGACACGTGGCATCCACCGTAACGGGACGCTGTTAAGCTATCGGGCCCGGTTTTGGATCCGATAACCCCTTAACAGCCCGGACCAATGGGAAATTTCCACGTGTAAAATTTTGATTGGCTGGAGGAAACACGTGTCAGCTCGTTAGCGGGTCAGTTAGGCGCCTATGATATGTTGACACGTGCGACGGCCCATCACTGGCCCATTTAGCTTACAAAGGCTGGCCCATTTGACTTGGTCAAAAGATAGCGGGCTGGCCCATGAAAAGCCTGTTAACAGTCTCTTCGCAAATAGCCCATTTTACGGCCCGGTAACTCACGGCCCGCCAGGGCCTGCACGAAATCGGCCAACAACGTCATGTGGGCCATCGAATATAACACCAACCCGTTTCACTTTCGGCCCATGTATGGCCCTCGACGTCTTTCGACCCATATGAGGCCTTCGTATCTTTAGGCCATTTAGAGGCCCACGGTGACTCTAGCCTGTAATGAACAGTAAATTTCTTTGTACCCATTAACGGCCCATGATTCACATGGGCTGTTTCCAGCCCGTGTTAGATTTCGGCCTACTGACGGCCCATACGTTCTTGGGCTCCTTTCCAGCCCTCGATTACTTCCGGCCTGTTACTGGCATGTTCCCCTGATGGGCCAAATTCGGCCCGTGGCAAGAGTTGGCCCGTTTCTAGCCTGTTAACCCGTTGCGCTGTTTCCAGCCCGTCCTATATTCTGGCCCATTAACGACCTATTATGCCTGTGACAGAATTAAGACTTTGCTGTCCTCTGGCCTGATAACGGCCCGTTACCGTGCTGGGCCGATACCAATTACACCCGTTTACGGCCCATGTAGACCCATTTATCCGACGGCCTGAGGCCCACCGATTCTACGGCCGTGTTGGAGGCCCATTTAAAGACGGCCCATAGGAGGCCCATGGATCCTACGGCCTGTAGCAGGGTCAAGGCTACCACGGTACGTATATGGCCCATGGTTGTTGCGGCCACTAGCAAACGAGGGAAAAAGAAGACTAGGAAATAAATAAGCCCGAAACTAACGCTAGGCTATTAAGGCGATTGCACAGATTACATCCACTGGGCATCAAAGATCGCCACCAGTGCAAATATAGGGAACACCGTACATTATACAAAAATGGCTTGCTGTTTTGTTCAGCCAGTGGCTGGACGTTAAGAACAAATTTTATATCGCAACATAACAAATTACAACTATAAAACAAAAGGAAGGTTGGCATAAAATTTAACAGTCTGGCAGATAAATGCAGCACCAGAAGTTCAGAAGTTCAGTTCATTTGACCTGACTGTTACGTTTTCATGCTGTATTGTCCGATGGAGCACCATAAACTTCGCCTTCATTTCTCCTAGGCTCCTGAACAACATAGCAAATGTCTGATAGTTTGGTTTCAAAACCATGCATATCTTGACGACATCGAACAATGTCTGTCCTTATTTCACAAAGGGTATCTGTTAAGGAACGAACTTGTGTCTGGAGCGCAGATATAACATTGTTTTGAGCTTGCATATCTTGATCAGGAGGCAGTTTGGACGAGATTGCCTTAACAACCAACCCAGTATTACGCGGGAACGTGCTTTTGGCACTGTTAGTGGACAGGTACTGACCCACTGCAACAAGAGCTGACATTGCGGTTATAGTTGCCTCGCCACCTTCAGAAGGTGGCGGTTCCACCATTTTTTCCATAGTTTCCTGAAAAGTTGAGTTTTTACATTAGTAGTACCAGAACAGAAGATATTAAGGAGGAAGCAAAACCAAACAAAATAGCTTTGGTCTATATACAGAACTTATTCTGGTGAATCCATGTAAAATATTAGTTGTATTTCACTGCAAAGTACATAATAAAACCAAGTTCCAAACATATGACCATGTACCATGGCTAATGTATTGTCTATTTCTTCACATTGTATTGATAGCTAAGGATAAAGAGACAAAGTTTATAATACGGTAAGCATAGTATGACATCATTCATATCACAAAACAGCTGAGAACAGACAAACAGGCAATTGTAACATTGTGTGGGCAAGTCCAGCATGGAACTAGATTACAGGTCAAGATCAAAGAAACATCACTCCTCTCTTTTAAACCTTATAAGGTGCAATGATACGCTAAGACAATTGTGTATAAAATTGAAAAGAGTAATAGACATTGGCTGCAAACCATGCAGTTCAAGGCACAAGTCAGAGTAAGTAGTAGTTAAAAGGCATGAGGATTAAGGACTTACAACAGCGGCTTTGACTGGTGTAGTCATGCCCTTCGTCTTGCTGGTGTGACAGTCCTTGAAGATTTCCACATCATTTGGTTCAGGTACTTTTTGGTCCTTGCGGGCTTTCCTCTACATTTGGAACAAGTCAATATAGATCTGATAATATGGTACAATGAAAAGAGTGAAACAACAGCTAATTACAAGAGCCTCGTAGTGTGCAATATAGCTACGATATCCTGTCGTCTGTTGGAATTTCACTTTCGTACGGTTGGCCTTGTTCTTTGAACAGTTCACCTACAAGAAGATAGATTTGTGTGGCACATGCGTAAATGGGACTTCAACATGTGATCTGATCACATATATATAATGTACCTGATACTTTGGATCAGACCAGTGTTTAATGAGGCCTCTCCAGTCTTCATCCGGTATATTTTCCACTGGAGATGTTTGGGCAAGTTCACTGTTAGCCTTGCCTTCAAAGTGAGTTTTCCTCAAGTTATACCGATACTGTCACAGAGAAGACTTGAAAACATGGGTGGAAGCTTGTCTGGTTGCATCATCTTGGCTATCCAACTTGAACCTCATCTGTTGAAAATTATGGGAGTCTCATTATCATCAACCTAGAAAGTATTGGACAGAGCAAGACGATATTACTAGTTTCCATACATAACCATACTTACAGATAAACGGTCAAGGAAGGTGTTGAACTGGGTTTCGTCTTTGTCATTCCCGTACTGAATCCATGTTGGGAGGATATGTACATGACACCTAACGACAACCGCTGCCTCTGATACTAACTTGGCTGACTCTGTAGCATCACGTGGCCTTTTTAAACCTGCCTCAAAACAGATCTCCATTCTTCCTCCTCTAGATTTAGTTAACCTATCGAGCATTACCACTAATGTTTGTTTCCTCTTGCGCCTAGGTGCTAGTCCAACAACGAAAATAGGAAGTGTTAGTGTACATCAAATTGTGAGACTACATATAAAGAAGCATGCAACTGTAACTTGACTCCAGCAACTACCTTCTTGCTGTTGAAGCTCACAAAGTTCATCTAATGTTGCCAACTCATCTTGTGTCAAGAGTGCTTCGGAAGTAGTGTCAGGTGGCAAGGGAGCTTGGGAACATGCTGCTAACTGAGTTGACCAATGAGTAAATCGTGCAGCTGGTGGTACTGTGGAGGGTGTTGCAACAACTAGGGCTGTCTCTTCTTGTTTGGTGGTAGCTATTTTTTTCCGTTTGGCTTGTTCTGTAGCTCGTGTAGCACGGGATACCCTGTCGGTACAATTTTCTGCTGGACTTTGACCTTCTATTGCACCATCAGTACCAGCAGAATCTGCAGGATTGTTCCGCTTCCCTTTCCCTGTTGTTCTGTGTTGCTTCCTCTTTCTCTGTGCCATGTTAAGTCAATCCGACAAGAAAAACAAATAACAATTTAGTTCTTCAGAACAAATGTACTTTGATGTAAGAACATGGTGTGATAGACAGATATTGTATGTTCTAGAAACAGGAACACGTGTCTTAGTCACAAGTATATTGTGTAAAGTAAGCAGATGAAATTCAACAAAATTAGAAGCAATAAAAGCTAGACATCATACATAACATGCAACCACATATAACAGTGCCAAGTTAGAGGGAGCACCTGTGATGGCGCACTAGGGGAGACGTGCTCATCACCAACGCAGCTACGTTGAGGGGATGGAGGAGTAGAATCTGTAGAGGCCCTCCGTTTGGAAGGAGCACCTTCATCCGCTGCCTTGCTAACTTCCTTCTGCTTTATTGATTTTGAATTATCAAGTAAAACCGACAAGAAAAAGCAATAAAATTCAGTCTTCAGAACTCATTCATGCATGATACTGACAATCACTACTTTGATGTAAGGCAAACACATGATTCTAGGATGGAATAATACGAAAAATAGGACGAGATGGCATATTCACAACTGTTTGTGTAAACTAAGCAGAAACCATTTCAACAAATAAGAAGCAATGCAAGTTAGACACCACATGAAAGATGCAACCAATATGACTCTGCCAAGTTAAAAGCATCACATCATAAATGGCATTTCAACAAATTAGAAGCAGCACATGCTATAAATCATATGAAAGATGCAACTAATATCACACTGCATATACTGAAGGTGTCTCGTCATATTGATTTATGCGGGATAAAAAAAACAATAGTTTTATGTCAGGGCATGCTTAATAGACAGATGTACTATGTACTAAAAACAGGAAGGCATGTCACATTAACATGTATAATGTATAAACTAAGCAGAATAGCACATGCAATTTAACCAGATTAGAAGAATTAAAATCTAGACACCATATGCAACATGCAACCACATATCACGCTGCCAAGTTAGAGCAAGCACCTACGATGCTAGTGTAGGGGAAATGCGGTAATGAACTATAGAGCTACGTTCACTATCTTCATCTAGCCTTGCTATTTCTTGAGAATCATGTGGGGAGGCTTACGCTGCATTCTTTAAATGAGGATCTTTTATCATAGTAGTCCACTGGCCTGACTGCCTCATCATAAGTGATTGATGAGGAATACACAAGAACATTAGTTTGATGTAAGAACATGGTTAATAGACAGATATACTAGTATGTACCAAAAACGGGAAGGCGTGTCATATTCAAAGGTATAGTGTGTAAGCTAAGCAGATGCAATTTAACCAAATTGGAAGCAATACAAGCTAGACATCCGGCTGGAGTGGTGAGCATGATCATCTAGGACCTGAGAGCCTAGTGGGAGGCGGGCTGCTTCGCCACCATCGTGGCTTTTCAGTTGGCTTCCAGGTGATGCATGTCTGTGTTGGGCTTGTCACTGGCTCGGCCAGTGCCCTGACTAGCTATTTGTCTTCTGGTGCTCCCGGGATGGTGGTTCATGTAAAAAATATCTTTCCTTATCTTGATAAAGACTGGCTTCAACCTTTCGAATACAAGCTAGACACCATATGGGACATGCAACCACATATGACACCGTGAAGTTAAATCAAGCACCTGGGATGGTGGTTCACGGCGAGCGAGATCATCAACTCCAGAGCTACATTCCCTGTCTCCATCTGCTGACACTACACCCTTTAAAGCCTTGAAACGTGTCTGGCCTAGCCGCGTACCACGCTGCAGCAACTTCTCTCTTCTCTTTTCTACTATCTTTTGATAATGTGGGTACCGTGATTTGCATGGAGTGAGGACAGTGGATACATAGTATACCGGCTTTTGAAGTGGGAACTTATGCCCGTCCGTCTCTCGTTCGACAATGAGCACTGCGCTTACAACTTGGTGACTTGCCGCTATATATAACAGCATTGGTTCGCCGACATTTGGCGCGGCCAAGATTGGGTTGGTGGCCAGGATGGCTTTTATTTCTTCCAATCCGGCCGTGGCCGCATCCGCCCACTCGAAGTGTTCGGTGCGCCGAAGAAGGCGATAAAGGGGTAGTGCCTTTTCTCCTAATCGGGAGATAAAGCGGCTTAAGGCAGCCACGCATCCAGTTAGTTGCTGGATTTGCTTGAGGTCTGTTGGGATAGCCAACTATGACAGAGCTCAGATTTTAGCCGGGTTTGCTTCAATTCCTCTATTAGAGACGATGAAGCCTAAGAGCTTTCCGGCGGGCACGCCGAAGACGCATTTTTCTGGATTGAGCTTGATGTCGTATGTTCGGAGATTGTCGAACGTGAGCCTCAAGTCGTCTATTAAGGATTCGACGTGTCTGGTTTTAATGACCACATCGTCCATGTATGCCTCCACTGTTTTGCCGATCTGTGTTTCCAAGCATGTCTGAATCATGCGTTGATAAGTTGCGCCAGCATTTTTGAGCCCGAAAGGCATGGTGTTGAAACAGAAGGGGCCGTATGGGGGTGATAAATGCCGTTGCGGCTTGGTCGGACTCCGCCATCTTAATTTGATGGTATCCGGAGTATGCGTCGAGGAAACACAATGAATCGTGTCCTGTGGTAGCGTCGATGATTTGGTCGATGCGGGGGAGGGGGAAGGGATATTTGGGGCAAGCCTTGTTAAGGTCCTTGAAATCGACATATAGGCGCCAGGATTTGTCCTTCTTTGGTACCATCACCAGGTTTGCTAGCCAGTCCGGATGTTTTATTTCTCTGATGAATCTGGCCTCAAGTACCTTGGCTAGCTCCTCTCCCATGGCTTGCCGTTTAGGTTCAGAGAAACGCCGAAGAGTCTGCTTGACCGGCTTGAACCCCTTTAGAATGTTAAGGCTGTGCTCGGCCAGCCTACGTGGGATTCCTGGCATGTCTGAAGGATGCCAGGCGAAAATGTCCCAATTCTTGCGCAAGAACTCTCGTAGTGCAGCGTCTACTGTGGGGTTTAACTGTGCCCCGATGGATGCTGTTTTTGTAGGGTCCGTTGGGTGGACTTGGAATTTGACTATTTCGTCCGCTGGTTTGAAAGAGGTGGATTTGGGTCTTTTGTTGAGTATCACGTCATCCCTGTCCACTGTGGAGCGCAGCGCCATCAGTTCTTCGGCCGCGAGGGCTTCGGATAATGCCTCGAGGGCTAGTGCGGCGGTTTTATTTTCGGCACAGAGTGCTATATCCGGATCACTAGCTAGAGTGATGATTCCATTGGGCCCGGGCATTTTGAGCTTCATGTACCCGTAATGGGGTATAGCTTGGAAGATCGTAAATGCCTCCCGCCCTAAAAGGGCGTGGTAGCCGCTACTGAACGGGGCCACTGGGAATGTGATTTCTTCGGACCTATAATTATCCGGCGTGCCGAATACCACGTCTAGCGTGATTTTTCCTGCACATCGTGCCTCCCGACTAGGGATGATTCCTCTGAAGGTCGTGCTGCTTTGCTCAATGCGGCTCCTGTCTATTTCCATTTTGCTAAGAGTTTCTTCATAGATGAGGTTTAATCCGCTGCCGCCGTCCATGAGCACTTTAGTAAGCCGGAAGCCGTCCACAATTGGACTAAGGACCAAGGCGGCTGGTGCTCGGGCTGTTCGGAATTTGGGTTCATCACTGGAATTGAAGGTGATAGCCGTATCACTCCATGGATTTATTACTGCCACATGGTGGACTTCGGCAAGGCTGCGGAGTGCTTGCTTACGCCTATTATTCGAGGCGAAGTTCTCAAAGACTGTCAATACTGTATTGCTATTTTCTGCGGGATGGTGCTCTGCGGTATTGTTGATGAGGAGATCCCCACCGCTCTTGGCCACCTGCCGGAGTACCCAACATGCTCTAAGGCTGTGTGTTGGCATTGTATCCGCTGTACTGTGAATTTTGCATGGCCCATTAAGCCATCCCTCCAATACGGTTCCGCGCCCTGTAGTGGGTTTTTGTTTCTTTGTAACTGGATCAGGTGACTTACGAGAGTATGCCCTTTTAGTTCGGACGGGGGATTTAGTGAGGGCCGGAGGATCCCAGAATTTTGTTTGGGTTTTCCAGGCGCTTTCCATCACACAGTACTTCCGTACTATGGCCGCCAAGTCAGCGAAGTGTGCTATGTCACGGCGACTTATGGCGTTGAGGATTCCCTTGTCCATGCAATTATTGCAAAAGAATGAAATTGCGTCTTCTTCGCGACAGTCCTTGACCTTGTTCATTACAAGGAGGAATCTGGCCCAATAGTGATGTACTGTCTCCTGGGGCTCTTGTCTAATGTGGGAAAGATCGCTTATATCTGGGTGGGTGGCTGGATTTAAGTCCGAACCTTGACCTGAACTGAGACCCAGGGGCGGAGGAGTTTCCGATCTTAGAAGTTCAGGCTCCGGGATGTTGCCCAATAGGTCTGACCCGCTGCCTGATTCTAGGTTCAAGGTTTGGGACATGTCCTCCCATAGACGGGTATCCGGCTCGGAGAGCTCGGGAATCCGGACATAGTTTGTCCTCAAGATAGAGGAAGAATCGCTGCATTGCTCCTCCACCACCGCTATCTGATGGGTCACCGGCGGGGAGTTAATCTCCCTTTGGTCGGGTTTAGGCCCGATCTGATCATAGTCCGTAGCGACTCCCAAGGCGGCGATGCGATCCAAGAGCTCGTTCAAGGAAGAGAGCTCCATTGGATCCAACTGCTCGGCGAATTCCGAGCCGACGTGGAGGCTGTTTTCGATGACCCGAGAAGTCATCGTCGGCGCAGCGGCCGAACGGGAGGTCATGACGAAACCGCCTAGTCGGAGAGTTTGGCCTACAACCAGGGCTCCCCCAGAGGTGATGTTGTCCTTGACAACGAGACGAGCCATTGAGCCTTATGATGACGGCACAGTGGAACTCTCAATGAAAGCACCAATGTCGGTGTCAAAACCGGCGGATCTCGGGTAGGGGGTCCCGTACTGTGCGTCTAAGGCGGATGGTAACAGGAGGCGGGGGACACGATGTTTACCCAGGTTCGGGCCCTCTCGATGGAGGTAATACCCTACTTCCTGCTTGATTGATCTTGATGATATGAGTATTACAATAGTTGATCTAACCTGTTCGATTCCGGTATAGCTATCGGTCCCTTCAAGGACGGCAACCAGTACGATTGTCCTGGCTGCGGCTCATCTTTTTCGATGAACCAACCACAGCCCTATGCCTGTGATCACGATACACAATTCTACCACAAGATCGTAGAGGCTAAACCCTAGAAGCTAGCCTATGGTATGATTGTTGTTGTCCTACTGACTAAACCCTCTGGTTTATATAGACACCGGAGGGGGCTAGGGTTACACAGAGTCGGTTACAAGGGAGGAGATCTACATATCCGTATTGCCAAGCTTGCCTTCCACGCCAAGGAGAGTCCCATCCGGACACGGGTCGAAGTCTTCAATCTTGTATCTTCATAGTCCAACAGTCCGGCCAAAGGATATAGTCTGGCTGTCCGAGGACCCCCTAATCCAGGACTCCCTCAACCACTACTATTGCTGATGTGGTAACTAACCCCTCTGCTGAGGATACCACTACTATTGCTGATGAAAATGCTAGGTTGAAGACATTGCTTGAAACTGGGATGTACAAAAGTCTCAAAGGGCATCAGAAACTGTGCGATGTCCTCAAAAAGCAGATTCTGAACCAAAACCCTAGGAAAGAGGGTGTTGGGTTCGAGAGGAAAATGAATGTTGATGGATCCTACTGGAAGCCTGAGCAGTACCCCAAAACCACATGGGTTGCTGCAAAGGGACCTTCAGTGGATCCATCCACCTTATCTGGCTTCACTTGTGCTAACCCTATTATCATTGATGAATCCTTTGATGCAAACTATAAACTGTTTAAGAGTCAGAATGGTGAAGTGTTTGCCAGGTATATTGGTACTAACTGCAGGAATGGGCCACCTATGAAGAAGATCTAGGGTCCCAAAAGTTGTCTTGAGAATCTTCCTGTGAATGTCATCATGACACCACCTGGGAAGAAGACAAATCCCAGACCAAAGGCTTCATATGGTCCAAAGGCTTCATACAGACAGAGGACTCACCTGAGTCACCCTAACGCCAATGTTTTGCAGGGAAATCATACTCAGACTTATGAATATGAGTGTGTTTCTTCAAACCGCTATGTTCATAAAACTAAGAACTTTTCTGCTTATTCATATGAGTATCATTCATCTCCTGCAAGGCTATTTGCTAGGGCTCCAAAGCTGAAGTTCTCAGATGCTGCACTTAGACTCATTGCTTCTAAGCCACCCCTGAATATGTGGGTGGTTAAGAAGAATTAACTTTCTTTTGCAGGGAAAGGTCTCAAGCCGAAAATCAAAGGCGTCTGATGCTATTGTCGGGGACCTAAAACATCTTGTAGGGCGCAAGATCCAATGCCCAAATGGTCTCACTATGTATTTTATTCCTGAATCGTTTGCCAATCATCCTATCAGTCCTAATCTTGATATGAGCTTTGATAATCCTCTTGCCCATCAAATGTTTATGCTTCACAATACTCTTGCTGAAGCCTACCCCCTAACTGTACTGTAGGGTATGACACCTCATGCTTCAGAATGGATTATGGACAGCGGATGCACTAATCATATGACTGGTGATCGAAGTCTTCTCATGGACTCAACCTTACGTCCATCTGACAAGAGTCACATCACATTTGCTGACACTGGTAAAAGCAAGGTATTGGGTCTAGGTAGAGTTGCAATCTCAAAGGATCAGCACATGGATAAAGTGATGCTTGTTGAATCCCTTGGTTTCAACTTAATGTCTGTCTCAATGCTTTGTGACTTGAACATGATTGTGATTTTTGGAAAATATCGTTGCCTTGTACTAATGGAATCTGACAAGTCTCTAGTCTTTGAAGGGTATCGGAAAGATGATCTGTACATGGTAGATTTCTCAGTAGGGCCACAGCTTGCCGTATGTCTTCTTGCAAAAGCTTCAGAGTGCTGGCTCTGGCATCGGAGGCTAGGGCATGCTGGCATGAGGAACTTACACACTCTCGCAAAGAAGAAGCATGTCATAGGCATCGAGGGCGTCAAGTTCAAGAAGGATCACTTGTGCGGTGCCTGCGAAGCTGGAAAGATGACTAGGGCCAAGCATCCCTCGAAGACAATCATGACGACATCTCAACCCTTCGAGCTGCTACACATGGACTTATTTGGCCCTACTCACTACTCTACTCTCACTTGTGCGGTGCCTGCGAAGCTGGAAAGATGACTAGGGCCAAGCATCCCTCAAAGACAATCATGACGACATCTCAACCCTTCGAGCTGCTACACATGGACTTATTTGGCCCTACTCACTACTCTACTCTCACTACTACTTCCTGTCTCTATGGCTTCGTCATTGTTGATGATTATTCAAGATATACATGGGTGCACATAATTCTCTACAAGACTGAAGTGCAGGATGTCTTCAGACGCTTCGCCAACCGTGCCATGAACAACTATGGCGTCAAGATCAAGCATATCAGGAGTGACAACGGCACAGAGTTCAAGAACACCGACCTCGATCTTTACTTGGATACATTAGGCATCACTCTTGAGTTCTCAGCTCCGTACACACCTCAGCAGAATGGCATCGTGGAGCGCAAGAACAGAACACTCATTGAGATGGCTCGGATGATGCTCGATGAATACAAGACTCCAAGAAAGTTCTGGCCTGAAGCTATTGATACTACATGCCATGTCATCAACCATGTTTATCTTCATAAGCTTCTGAAGAAAACATCCTATGAACTCCTCACTGGTAAGAAGCCAAATGTCAGTTACTTGAGAGTATTTGGTGCTAGGTGCTGGATCAAGGATCCACATCACACTTCAAAATTTGCACCGAAAGCACATGAAGGTTTTATGCTTGGATACGGAAAGGATTCGCACTCCTACAGAGTCTTCAACCTCTTTCACTGTAAAGTGGTTTAAACTGTGGATGTGCGGTTCGATGAGACTAACGGCTCGCAAAGAGAGCACCTGCCAAATGTGCTAGATGAAGTTCCACCCAGTGAATCCATCAAGCTAATGGGAACTGGAGAAATCATACCATCTGAAGCACAGCCTGAAGAGGAACTTATCATTTCTGCACCTAATCAACCTGAAGACAATGCTCAGCCCGAAGACAATCCTCCCAACGATGACAATGATCAGCAAGAGCAAAATCTTCGTCCAGTTGATCCTCGTGTTGCAAATGAAGTACAGATTGAGAAGATAATTGATAGCATCAATGCGCCTGGTCCACTCACTCATTCGAGAGCAACACAGCTAGCAAATTTCTCTGGGCACTTTGCTTTTGTCTCAATATCTGAACCCAGGAAAGTTGTTGAAGCCTTCATGGAACCTGAATGGATTCAAGCTATGCAAGAAGAGCTTCAACAGTTCAAGCTGAACAATGTATGGGAACTTGTCAAGCGTCCTGACCCCCGCAAGCACAACATAATAGGCACAAAATGGATATATCGCAACAAACAAGATGAGCATGGTCAAGTTGTCAGAAACAAGGCTCGTCTCGTTGCTCAAGGATACACTCAAGTTGAAGGGATTGACTTCGATGAAACATTTGCTCCTGTGGCTAGGCTTGAAGCTATTCGCATATTGCTAGCCTATGCAAACCATCACAACATCTTGCTGTATCAAATGGATGTGAAGAGTGCATTTCTCAACGGCAAGATTGAGGAAGAAGTGTATGTTGCACAACCTCCTGGCTTTGAAGATCCAAAACATCCTGATATGGTATACAAGCTAAACAAGGCACTGTATGGCCTCAAATAAGCCCCTCGCGCTTGGTATGACACACTCAAAGACTTCCTGAAGAGCAAAGGCTTCAAACTTGGTTCCCTGGATCCCACACTCTTCACAAAGACATATGATGGTGAACTGTTTGTGTGCCAAATATATGTGGATGACATTATCTTCGGCTGCACCAACCAGAAATACAGTGATGAGTTTGGACACATGATGCAAGAGCAATATCAGATGTCCATGATGGGTGAGCTGAAGTTCTTCCTTGGTCTTCAAATTCGTCAGCAAAGCAATGGCATCTTCATATCTCAAGAGAAATACCTCAAAGATTGCCTGAAGAAGTTTGGAATGCAAGACTGCAAAGGTTACACGACGCCAATGCCAACCAAGAGTCATCTGGGTCCTAACGCCAATGGTAAAGAGTTCGATCAAAAGGTATACCGCTCCATGATTGGTTCTTTACTTTATTTATGAGCATCTAGGCCAGATATTATGCTTAGTGTTTGCATGTGTGCTTGATTCCAAGCGGCACCAAAGGAATCGCATCACTTATCTGTGAAACAAATTCTTCGATATTTGGCTTAGACCCCAACATTAGGATTATGGTATCCAAAGGGCTCAGAATTTGATCTAGTTGGATTCTCGGATGCTGATTATGCTGGTGACAAGGTGGATCGCAAGTCTACATCAGGCACATGTCACTTTCTGGGACGATCACTTGTCCGTTGGTCTTCAAAGAAGCAGAACTGTGTATCACTCTCCACTGCTGAATCTGAATACATTGCTGCTGGATCTTGCTGCGCTCAGCTTCTATGGATGAAGCAAACACTCAAGGACTATGGCATCCATCTGAAACAAGTACCACTCTACTGCGACAACGAAAGCGCCATCAAGATTGCCAACAACCCAGTTCAACACTCGAAGACAAAGCACATTGAAATTCGTCATCACTTTCTCAGAGATCATGTCATGAAGGAAGATATTGATATCATACACGTCAACATTGAAGAGCAACTGGCAGATATCTTCACAAAGCCCTTGGATGAGAAACGGTTTTGCAAGTTGCGGTGTGAGCTAAATATCTTGGAATCCTCACATGTCCTGTGATCAGGCACACATCCTAACACTTATGCATGTTGATGACTTAGATGTGCAACACACGAAGTAAAGTATATCTTCAATCAATGAAGACTTACATTCTAAGTGTGAATACATTAACGCGGAATTTGACTTCGGAGCGCCACGATAATTGTGTGCCGTGTCTGGGTCTAATACTTCCTATACGGTGGGTAACGCCACCACCAAATTCTTCAGTTTGAAGTGTTTTTCTCATGGCGTTACATTTGGTATGTCCTCGCATTTGGTTTGTCTTCAATTTCAACATGTCTTCATGATTATATTCACTATGTTGATTTGGTTGTATTCTGATATATACATATATTTGTGTTCTGTCCTCTACAACATTCACTTATAGCTATGTCTTCTCGTTTGAATCTTTTGAACTAAGTGAATGTGATCGGACCCTAACCTCTCCATGCTTTCTACCTCAAACTCTATCTATCCAAATCATATGCATTCTGTTGAAACTGTCGAATGTCTTCTCTGCGTCCTTGTCAGCAGAAGATACAGAGACAAACATTAAATCTGTTTTAAATGCTCAATTCTTATTGCCTGAAACCCGGAGAAGCCGGAACGACCATCCGACAGTCCAGGCGGGCGTGGGAACGTGGGACAACTCCCAATGTGTTGCATGTTCGCCACGTGTCCCTCAGATGTGAACCGCCAGGGGCACCTACGTAATTGTGCTGTGCCGTCTCTTTCCCTATAAATACACATCCAATCGCGGTCAAAACACTTATTCTACCTCTCCACGTCGACAAACCCGCGCCACCGCTAGCTCTCGACAACGCCGGCGACGAAGCGCTTAGCTGCCGTGACCTCTCCGACGCCGTCTTCACGCCGGCCGCGGACATCGTCCTCTCCACCGCCGCCATAGGTGTCCTCCGTCGCCAAGTTAGGGCACGGAAGATGGAACTGCTCGGCCTCATCTTCTACTCCGTCTAGCAGTTCATCATGTGGTAAATTAAAACTCACTTTTTACCGTCTTTTTGATCCGATAGATTCATCCTTTCTACCAAAAGTAGTTTCTGCCTCCACAAACTTGGATCTATCCTGTTTTGCATCTCATATGATGCCTAGTATATTCAGTTATGCTTCACACATAGTTAGATTCCTCACTTGTACCTATTCTTGGATTCGTACAAATCTAGAACCAACTCTCAACATATAAGTGCATGTCTTCGCGCTATGAGGTCAATGTCTTCTAAACTGATTTGTCTTCAAAATCTTCTGAGAATGCATATGACCTCTTCCCCTTCCCTCGCATCTCTAATGCTGTCACAGGTACATGTCCGTGGGAGAATCCCTTGGTTCTCATAGTCTGCATTCATTTGCAGAATTCTTACAGCATCATATCAACTCTCCCAAAGCTAGTTCCTGTCTGACCAACAGACGGAAGCCTTTGAAAGTTTTGAAGCCATTCAGACTGAACTTCATGGCAACAGATAAATCAGCAAGGAAGGGAGGCAGACAGCACCGTGGGGTAACATCAAGAGATTTGCCACCTGACCTCAATGAGCTGTACAAGACAAATCCAGAGGAGGACTACAATCAGCAAAAAACCCGAATCCAATGGATTCGGAGATATTGGCAGAACAATGGTGCAAGTATAGGTTCGTGACCCAGGAATATGCTGAGAAGAATGCCATCAAGCAACCCTGGGGAGACATCTTGTACAAAAATCTTCCACCCAGGTCCAGAGCTGAAGATGATGAAGTTCTTCCTCAGATCAAGCACAATGTGGTATCATCGCCTGTTCTCACGAACAGCGAACTCATCAGCATTGGTCGTCCATTGACGCCAATTGCTCAGGATGACTCATGGGCTCATCACCCACAAGACTCCCCCCGTCAAGCAGAAACACCTGTTACTCCCCCAACTCAAGTCACCACTCCGGTGATTGAAGATGAAGACTTTGTGGCCCAACCACCTCCATCTCCACAGGCGTCGCCAGCGTCCCGCAGGCTTCGCAAAGGACCAAGGCCACAGGTCACTCTGTCAAGTGTTCCAGAAGGAGAAGAGCGCCAATCTGTTTCACGCCAAGTCTTTCCTGAAGCCTCTCCAACTGTGAACAACCCCGAGACTGAAGCCAACATGGCTGAAGATATTCCGGCTGCATGAGCCGATGACCAAGAAGAACCAAGAGAAGAAGAAGAACGTGTTGCTACACCCCCAACCAACCAAGTTGTTCTCGAGGAGAACGTGTCTGACCCTCCAGCTACTCAAGTGGAGGTTAACAACATTGAGGCGACCACCAACACCAACACTGAAGCCAATGACGTTGTCATGGCTAAAGCTAATGTGGCGCCTGAAGTCAATGTGGTTCCCGAAGTGATAGCACCTGAAGTCAATGCTGCACCTGATGCAAATCTACAGCCTGAAGTCACTGCCACTGCTCCTGTACCGCCTCCCAGGCCACATACTATTGAGCAAGCATACAACTATGGTCAGCTGGTCACTGTCAGATGGCCTATTCTGGTTCCTCCTCCTGCTGCTGGTCCGCAATTTGATTATCATGTCGAGCATAGGCCTCAGGTCCAGAAGCCAAAGCCAAGATTGCCCAGGTTTCCAGGTACTGCCACTTCACCAGGGTCCTTCAATGCAAATGGCTTCATTGCACACAACACTTTCTTTGATAGCGCCAAGAACCCCTATTCCAAGCCAATGATTTCATCAGATCGGTTCTGGAGCTATCAGCAGCGCAGTTATTATTCTTGTATTCTTTATGATCAAGGGTGCATCTTCCCTCATATGCGTCTTGACTGTGAAGCCATTGCTGGACTGCCATGCCTTGAAGAAGCTCTTGACTGCTTCCGTGATGCTGGATTGCTGAATTTTGTGACTGATAAGGAGCATTGGAATGAAGAGCTTCTGCTGCAATTCTATGCCACCCTCCACATTCGCGGCTACAACAGGGATCCGAAGACATGGGTCCTTGAGTGGATGACAGGGAACGTACACCATGAAGCTAAAGCTTTTGACATTATTGAGCTCACTGGTCTGCCCACTCCAGGTGAACAATATGAACCTGGTTGTGAGTTTCACCGCAATGCTTTGGAGAGCATCTTTCAGAAGCCAGAGCCTAACATGAGCCAAATGCTGAGCATGATGAAGCCTTTGCCACATGACGCTGATTACCCAAAGGAGTTCTTTGTCGAAGACCTAGAGTATCTGCCCCGCACTATTTATCATATCATCAGGCGAACTCTATGGCCTGTCAAAGGACATTCTTCAGCAGCAAAACTTGAAGGAGCAATGAATACTTTGGTCTTTTATATCTTCAACGACATCAATTTCAATGCTCAAGACTTCTTTATCAGGCTGTTGGCTGCATCAGGCTCTGATCTTTTTGGACTGAAGTTATACGCTCCATGGGTCATGCGCCTCATCAAGCTACATTCAGCTGTCAACTATCAGCCCTCTACTCGATCTTTCTGCCAGATGTTGATATGTCAGTTGAAGCCATATACCCAGAGCCTGCCAAGGAGCCTATTTGTCTTCACAATGCTGATCACCAAAGCTTCACGCAACCCATTGAAGGAGTCCAGGCAGTCACTCGTGTTTATCCTTTGGCTGGCAATACACGCTTACCTCACCGTGCTCAAACTGAAGCCACTGAAAGCACTATTGCTCAAAGGCCTCAGAAGCGATCTCGTGTTCTCAATGACCGAGAACTTCTCGTTGCCCTGCATCAGAAACAGGATAAGCATCACTACTGGCTGAAGCGACAGATGCAAAGCCTCTTGGTGGACGTCAATCGCATTCGCAATCTTGCCACCAAGAATGCCTTTGTTACACATGAAACCTGTCGGAGGTCATGGAAGAGTTTGACATTGCTGAGTGCTGAAGCGGATCTTCAAGGCTTCACTGAAAGATTCAAGTTTGACTCCACTCCTCCAAGGAATGTTGTCTTGCGTCGAACTCCGTCTCTTGAAGACTCTGAGTATTCCTCCTCCGCTGGAACGGTGAATGCCAGAGTGATAGATGATCAAGATGATGCTACTTCACCACCTCCAACTTCAGCGCGTATCGACACTGCTCCAAGTTCTTCTGCACCGGCAAACCCTGACGCTGACCCTGCATCTTCTCCTACTCCTTCTGGGAACGAGTAGAGGCTCTATGTCTTCAAACCTTTTTGGTACTTACTAACAAAAGGGGGAGAAGCATATGAGTTGATAGTCTTCAAGCGGATCCATATGGGCGGTTGCTTTATATTTTGCCTAGTGTTTACAACTCTCGCTTTTGATACATTTGGTTCTTTGAGTTGTAACACTTAAACTTGATGGTCGTATGCTACTTGTTTGCTATTCTGTGATGCGATGATAAATTCCGCATGTGCGATGATAAATCCCGCACGAAGTCATATTGCAGACATCCATTTTTCATTATGCATATCATTATCTTTGTTATATCAAATCATGCATGATGAATTGTCTTCATAAGTTGAAGAGGATCTCCACAAGTACAACCTGCCATGTGCATTTGCATTCCAAAAGCAAATTACTTATATGCACATCTTCAGGGGGAGCCGTTTGCTACTTATGAAGACAATACCTAAATCCTTTACAATTTCACATACCTTTATCCCCGTTGAAAACTTCAACCAGTTTATCATCAATCACCAAAAAGGGGGAGATTGTAAGTGCATCTAGTGCCACCCCTAGTTGGTTTTGGAGTATTGACGACAAACCTGGTTGAGGGACTAATGTGTTTGTGAGAATTGCAGGATAACACAGGTAATAGTCCCTCACTGATTCGGTTTACCTACCGGAGATGACCCCTAAAAATGTATGTAGATATTGAAGGCAATGGTGGTATGTGAAGATATTCACATTGAAGACTATGACAAGAGAAGACATTGCGTGAAGACTATGGAGCGCGAAGACTTAGTTGTTTCGTTGTTTCCTTTTCTTCTTTGTTGAGTCATAGGAACCACCGTACTGTTAAGTGGGGTCCCAGTGAACAAAGTCAGAGTGACTGAAGTGATGCTCAACCAAATCCTATGTCTTCGAGCGAAGACAATGAGAGCAAATCTTATCCAGAGCTGGATGAGTCAGCTTTACTTGTAGCCCAAGTCAAGATGCCGCGTGTGTTTGAAATCTGACCGTTGGAACACGTGTCAGTTCCTTAGTGACCCAGGGTCATTTCTGAAAAATCAGGTCGGGTTGCCTAGTGGCTATAAATAGCCCACCCCCTACACCATAAATTGGTGGCTGCTCAGAGTTAGTGCACGACTTTTGTCATTTGAGAGCAACCCACCTCCGAAGCTTTTGAGAGAGAGAGAAATCCTTGCGAGGACAAAGCCCAAACACCCAGAGCCAAAGAGTGTTAGGCATCACTGAAGTCTTTCTGTCCGCGTGACCTGAAGACATGTTACACTTGAGGACTGTGAATCCTCCAGCCGGTTAGGCGTCGCGTTCTGAGCATCCAAGAGTCACTGTGGATCGCCGGTGAACGAAGTCTGTGAAGGTTTGGAAGTCTACCTTGAAGACTTACCAGAGTGATTGGGTGAGGACTGGGTGTCCTTAGCTCAAGGGGAATAAGGTGAAGACGCGGTCTTCTGAGTTGAATCTCAACCTCCCTAACCAGATGTACAGTTGTCACGACAACTGGAACTGGTCCAACAAATCATGTGTCCTCAACAAGTGACTGGTTCTATCCTCTCCCTCTCGTTACTTACAGTTTGTCTTCGTGAAGTCATTGCCTGTTTGCTTTACCTAGTTGTCCTCACTGTGTGACTACTATCGTTGTTTGGCTTCATACCATCTTCCATCCTGATCCTTACTACCTAGCTGCTATTAGTCTTCGTGCTTTCACTTCATTGCATACTTGACTATGGCTTGCTTAGTGTAGTTTACCTTCCGCTGCATATCAATAGGTTCATTTCTATTGTTTGTCTTCGAAACTCTCATGTTTTGAAGATATTCATAAAAATCGCCTATTCACTCCCCTCTAGCCGATAACTAGCACTTTCAGCATGGCGTTTAGATGAAGCTACAAACCTACCCCAGTTTAGACCTTTGGACGTCGGGCCGGTAGGTTTCACGGGTCAGAGTTAGAAAAGTAATTTCCTTCTACTACCAAACATTGGTCTCATGCGGTTTCGGGCGAGTAGATGCTCTTTTGGCACTTCGTTCGAAATTTTGAAACAGAAGCATTCACGTTTAGAGTACTCTTGAACTTTGAGGATTGACCTAAATAGACAACGTTAAATTTAACCTTGTATGTTTGAAAACCTCATTAAATTATCCGCTTCTTTTTGAAATTTTGACACTAGAAAATCCTATAACTACGTTTATTTTGGAATGGAGGAGCTAAATTTGAATCTATTTTGTACACGACTATATATGCTATTATGTACAAAATCAGAGCAAAGGTTGGTGCCCCCATAACTTAGGTATGATTTATAAATGCCATGATATCGAATTCAAATAATTGAATGGACTTCATGTTGAATTTCATTTTTTTAAACCACCTTAAGTTGAATTCAAATGTATGCTAGTTCATAGCTAGCTATTTATAATGTTCATTGTGTAACTTTCGTATGTATAATGTGCTTTACACACACAACATGAACTATACTCACGTTTATATTCGATTGCTAAAGCGATGCATTGTCTGGAGTTCAAAATACTAAGTATGTGGATCAATTATGTCGAATAATAACATAGACATGCTCGAATTCGATAGAATCTAGATGTCTGATGGATCAATGACTGTTCCTTACGCGAATTGCAAATATCATGATCCCATCCTAATATTTGGGTACAATTTATATCTTTAATCAATGTGTACATCAGTCTTTTACGTGTAGTTTCACTCTCCATCGGTGGTCTCTCACACATGCTCACACACTCTCTCCCGAGGTGTCTTTCTCGCAGACATGCAATCGATATAACCCTCCCTCCCTCTCGTAACCATTTACGACTATTTTCACTAACCTTTATCACAAGCACTCTTCCTCTCACAAGCATACACACGCACAATCCCCATCGACCCTTTCTATATACATAGACCTTCCTACGTGTCTCCTGTACGCACATTATCTTTAGGCCTATCTCTCACGTATTGTCTCACACCTCTCTTCCTAATCGACGAGTATGATTCTAGCAGAGCATTCTGTAGGATGCCCCTTAAAGTTAGGTTGGATGAATAGTAATATACTATCAGAGATAAGGGGTTACCTTAGTTCGATAACCCAGGGTTACAAATCCTAGCCGACTTTGTCAGTGGACACAGAGTCCTTCACAGTTCTGCTATCGTTGTCTTGTACGACAAGTCATCCATGCGTCTCCCTAAATGCGTCACGGGCTGACCAATGTGGCGCAGGATGGAACCGAACCAAGGGCCTCACCTCTGCCCCTAGGTCTCGTTATCTACTCACACCCACACATACCAACGCAGACAACACATAAAAAAAATCTCCTCATGCCTCTATACCCTCCCCCTTGCATATACACACTCAAGGGAATCTCTCGCCGTGACATCATATATTAGTCTCTCTCTCTAGACCTCTGTCATTTCTTGTGCTATCTCTCCCACGCCCCTCCCCCCGCCGGCCCCTCTATCCATGCCTCTCTCGAATACGTAATACACACACATACCTCTCTAGGCCCTGCCAAATACATCAACTACACATTCACACATGTTACATCACGTACCCCATTGATCTAAAAAGCCCTCTCTTCACGTTTATTTCACATACATCATTCCTTTTGAATAAAGTGTGGTCAAAAAATTATTTTAGAATTTCTACATATATACAACATTACAAAGTTACATGGAGGAGTATGAACGTTAATTTGTATTGCATGGTGCCCACAATGATATTTATTCCGCACTGTGAATTTTTATATTTTTGTACTATATATAAAGTTAGTCATAATAAAGAGAAACGAAGAGCATCTCTCTCGCCATCGCATACACCCCCTCTACGCCCCTTTCACGTATGCACACAAACTATCTCCAGGTCCTCTAAAAGTAAGCCCCCAGCACATTCACACATGTTTCATCTTTCTCTCGCGATATATACAGTGACGATCATTGTTTTTGGAGCGAAAGCACGATACGTACATTGGACTTCAGAATCCACTCATTATGGTCACCATTTATGTTTTGTGGTTATTATACAGTCACGGGCTCACCGTACAGCTCTGTATTTGCTCAAGACATGACTAGTTGGCCAGTTAAACGCTCCACGTTGCACCTCTAGTGTTGTATCACATTATCTCACTACCATTGGGCCCACCTATCGGCTTGTATATACTCTTCTACACTCTTATAAAAACAGAGTTGGTGATGATGGTGTGCCTGCCATCCAGCAACATAGGTCGTCCGATTTATATCTGACGGATAGGAAGGTAACTATGGCAATTTTGCAAAAAGGCACCCACACACCTCTCCACATTTGCAAATAAGGCCTTCCCTCATTCATCCTTTTCTCCACAAGATAAATTAGTCATACAAATGCATCTTGATGTTACGTGCAACGCACGGGCATCTTGCTAGTAAGAATGAAAACAAACGACAAAAAAATATTGGATGGTGGTTCGAAGTCATGACTGCGGGCACAGCGGACAAGGTGGCCTTGTATTGGTATGCTAAGCCGTCTGTTTTAACACACAGGAGCTGGTGTGGTGATTATACACACACGCACGCATGCACATGAACTGCATGCACGCAACACTCACACGAACACATGCAGCCACGCACACACGCAACACTCACACGTACACACGCACGCAACACTCACACGACCAACACACACTCTCACGCTCAAGTGCTCAACCTACACGTGCACGAGCAAACACCAGGCCCTGACAGACACATACACAACCAGGTGATTCCCGTGCACGGGTTGGAGTCTTGTCGCGCCTGCATAAATTTGTGTTTATCTGACTTTTTTCCTATGCGAACTAACAGGTGGGACCCACAAGGAACGTGGTCAATTTAACTAGTCAACATGGTGCCATGCAGACTATTTGACCGGTTAACTGAGTGCAATCCGATGCTGAATGGTAAGCAAGTGACCGTATAATCACCGCAAGACGTATATAGTGACCGTAATGAGCGTATTCTGAAGTCCGGTGACCGTATTACACTTTTCTCTCTGTAGGCCCTACAAAACTACATCTCTACACGTTCTCGCATGTTACATCTAACAACTATGCAATACAACACTACTACTACACTCTAACACAATAAATCATATGTGCTTTTAGTTTTACTAGATATCATATTGTTACTTAATTATTCAGTTTGCATACATTAAAATTGCCTTTGAAATGTATGGCCAGTTTCATCTACCGCGTCGGAAAAATCCCGCCCCTTCCTGTTTAATCGGGCTTGTATCGATGGATCGTGCGAAACAACAAAACTATAGTACTATACAGTACAAGTGTCAGTTCACGGGGCCGCCGTGTTGTGTACTCCGTCGTAAGAGTGGAGCGCTCGCTTTCATAAATGTTCTAGGCCCGTTCACCGACATGTGGGACATCATGCTACCGGGTCCACGTGCCATACCGAAATGCAGTGCAGAGCAGCAGGGGTGAAGCACCCCGGTCATGGCGCCGGCATAGTAATGAGCAATGAGGCATCAAATCACAAAGCTGCACCTTTCCCGCAGTTAAGTTGGAGAGACGAAGTAATAATGCTAAAAAATTAGTTGGAGGGACGAAGCAACCATCATTTCACTCGTTGCTGAATCCGCTTATCCCTCATCTTCTTCAAGTTTTTTTATAAGATCTTCTTCAAGTTAACCACGTGTTGCTTCTGTCGTTGTTCTGCCTCATGTGTGACGCGGATCGGCTTGGTAAAGCACTGACACGTGGGACCGCATGTTAGCAAACCGCCAGGCCAACGTCCTCTAAAAATAAAAAACCTCCCCCGCCATCCGCGCGGCAAAATCACCTCCTTTTTACTAATCTTGATTCTATAATTTTTTAGATCAATATAACTGAGATTTGTATAGATAGCACACAGGAGCAAAACCAAGTGGTACGGTTAAGGGCATCCACAATGTGTAGCCAAATGTGAAAATAGCTTTTGGCATCGATGGGAACCATTGTGGACGGTGCTGCCAAAGCCAAAAAGATGGAACCGAAGCTCCCTGGTTGATTGATTGAAGGAATAGAAAAATGCAACGTCTCTCCTCTTGCTCCCGTGCTTGGACGCATGTATAGTATAGAGCATAGAGTCTACTCCCCTGTCCCTTCTATTACAAATCACAAAGCATTGAGGTGTCAAATCAGAAAGCACGGACGAAGCAACCATCATTTCACTCTTCCTGACTCCGCTTCTCCATCGTCTTCTTCGAGAAACCACCTCACCACACTAAGCTGGATAGACGACGCTATTGTGTACTAGTAGTACTAGTACATTTACGCGTCCTTTGGTTCAACGGACTTCCTGGATGCAAATAAGGAGGTTGTCTCAGCTTGTAGGCGGCACTTGCGATCGAATGGTCTCCCTCAACGGTGTTCTCTGTCGAATGCACTTCGTCAAACCACAACGTTCAAGATATCGTCGACGTCACCACAATGGGGAAGGAAGTCAAATAGGTACTACCTCCATTTTTTTGTACACAAGGCCAGTATATCAAAATTACAATTTACAAAAGGCCACTAACACTAATCAAGGCAAAATTGATGGGGTTTGCCTCGTACTAGCAACCAAGGACATTAATATACCCTTGCATGCATGCGGAAGTGAGAAGATTGGTTTGCATGGCGCTGCATTAATCAAGCGATGAGGAGTGAGATGGTTAGCTCTTTGGGCTTTGGAGAAAAAAATACGCATTAATTGACATGTCAAACGAGGATTTGTATCAACTAATTCCGCGAAGGAAAACCCCGCCTTTCTTTATTAACACCAGTACTCCTAGTATGTACGTACTTATCCTGTTTGGGTCTAGGCCTTGCATTGCCATACTTCGCCACACATTTTTTTCCAAGCTTGCCTAAAGTTTTCAAAATGAAAAGGAGGTACACTTGCGCATGGCTGACGCGGTCGCACCGCACCCTCACACGGTCGCTCCGCACCCTCACACAGTCGCTCCTGCATGCCGCAAACCAACCAAGGGAACGCACCCTCACTGACACGTGCTACCGCATGCGAACAAACCAAACTCAGCCATCCTACCGCTGACACATAATTTTCGTTCATACAGTATGTTTATCCAACCGCATGTTGGGAGGATCCGTACGGCCCGTGCGGTGGTCTGTTGGGGAAGAAGAAGAGGTGAGGAAGAAGGGTTAGGAGACGTAGGATATTCATCCAACAGCCTGAAATGGTAGACTGACCCACATGATGAAACTCAGGCGACTTGCATAACAATATATGTTTTTACACAGCAAAAGATCCCTAAAAACAACAACGTAAAGAAAAACTAACACTGCTCGCAGAATGAGACGTCCTCGTCGTCTTTGGCTGGTGGCGCGAACCAGCCGTAGCTGCCGACGTGTGTCTCCGCACTGTGGTTATCCTCGGCCTCCAGCTACTCGTTCACGCGGAGCGTGCGGGCGCTCTGCACGGACGAGAGCACCGCCCGGTTCAAGTCGAGGACGTCCGGTTCTGCCTGCAGGAGGGCCTCGATGGCAGCGGCATCCGCGCGCTCCGCGTCGAGTTGAGCCTCCGCCGCCCGGTTCAAGTCGAGGACGTCTGGTTCCGCCTGCAGGAGGGCCTCGATGGCAGCGGCATCCGCGCGCTCCGCATCGAGTTGAGCCTCCGCTGCCCAGTTCAAGTTGAGGACGTCCGGTTCCGCCTGCAGGAGGGCCTCGATGGCAGCGGCATCCGCGCGCTCTGCCGCCCGGTTCGCATCCACTACATCCGGTTCCGCCTGCAGGAGAGCCTCGATGGCAGCGGCATGTGCGCGCTCCGCGCCAAGTTGAGCCTCTGCCTCCCGGTCCTCCTTTAGTATCGCCAGGTTGAACCGTTGGTCCGCCTGCACCATGGGGGACCCGGACGCCGGCACGAAGTCAACTTCCATCGTCTCATACCCATCGGGGGCCTTCTGCGCCACGACCTCCGCCATGAACATTGGATCGGCTTCCTCCTCCTCGTAGCTTGGCTCTAGAGAACTCGGGGATTGGCCCACCGCAAAGCGAGCTTGGGAACGGAGGTCTGTGGCACCGACCGCCGCCGCGATTTCTGCACGGCGCTCCGGCGTCAGCATCTTGTAGTACGTGATCTTACGGTGCACCATGGCTTTCCGGCGAACTAGGGGATGCTTGATGCGGGCTAGGGGATCGAAAGGTGGGGGGATGGGTTGGAGAGGAGGTGTGGTTTTGGGGCAGTGGCTGGCGTATGCCGAGCAGCAAAGGTTCTGGTGTGAATAGTGGTTCCTGTGACGATCGGTCAATCGGTTTTGACTGTACATCGCTCTTGTCGCGTTCGCGTTGCACCCCGGCACGCTGGACCCTCCACGTCGCTTACCGAATGGAACACGATTCGTCTTGCATTTTCGCTCGCTTTTGGGACCACAGTTGAGAGCAAACCGACGTCCCTCCCCCTCCCCCGCCCGCATCATTTATACTACCACTCCCTCCGTTTTATGCGGAGTAAATAAAAACAAAGCGTGTATACTACGGATGAGGATCCCCTGACGTGGCCGAACCAATTGAGTAACTGACATGCGGGGCCTAGCAAGCACGGGGTCCGCCAGTAAGTGAACGAAAGGGAGGGTAAGGCAAGGATACCTACGTCAGAGGATCCACTTCCACTACTACTCCCTCCTTCCATCTACAGGGCGTAATGCGTTTTTCAAGGCTAACTTTGACCAAATGTTAGAGTAATAATATATGACATGCAACTTACACAAAGCATACAGTCAAATTCGTATGTGAAAGGAGCTTCCAATGATATAATTTTCACATTATACATCTCATGTACTACTAATCTTGTCAATAGTCAAAGGCGGTTTTGAAAAACGCATTAGAGCATGGTTAATAATATAGCCAGCCGATGGCTATAAGGAACTGCCATGTCATCTATAGCCATCATCTATATGCACTCATACAGTAGTCACTAGTAAAAAAATACACTTCCGTGATGATACATGTTTGTCACAGTAGGTCGCGTTTTTTGTCATGCATGTACATCCATGACGATTTTATGACAGAATCAAGATAGTCATACCTGTGCTGTCGTAGAAGTGTTCCATGACATTACCAAAATTATCATCACGGAAGTGTCCACTTCCATGACGATAAATCGCGCGTCACAGAAGTGCTTTCGTCAAGGGTGACCGACACGTGGCATCCACCGTAACGGAACGCCGTTAAGCTATCGGGTCGGATTTTGGATCCGGTAACCCGTTAACAGCCCTGACCAATGGGAAATTTCCACGTGTAAAATTCTGATTGGCCGAAGGGAACACCTGTCAGCTCGTCAGTGGGCCAGATTGAAGGAAATATGCCCTAGAGGCAATAATAAAGTATTATATATTTCCTTATATCATGATAAATGTTTATTATTCATGCTAGAATTGTATTAACCGGAAACATAATACATGTGTGAATACATAGATAAACAGAGTGTCACTAGTATGCCTCTACTTGACTAGCTCGTTAATCAAAGATGGTTATGTTTCCTAGCCATAGACATGAGTTGTCATTTGATTAACGGGATCACCTCATTAGGAGAATGACGTGATTGACATGACCCATTACGTTAGCTTAGCACCCGATCGTTTAGTATGTTGCTATTGCTTTCTTCATGACTTATACATGTTCCTATGACTATGAGATTATGCAACTCCCGTTTACCGGAGGAACACTTTGTGTGGTACCAAACGTCACAACGTAAATGGGTGATTATAAAGGTGCTCTACAGGTGTCTCCAAAGGTACTTGTTGGGTTGGCGTATTTCGAGATTAGGATTTGTCACTCCGATTGTCGGAGAGGTATCTCTGGGCCCACTCGGTAATGCACATCACTATAAGCCTTGCAAGCATTGTGACTAATGAGTTAGTTGCGGGATGATGTATTACGGAATGAGTAAAGAGACTTGCCGGTAACGAGATTGAACTAGGTATCGAGATACCGACGATCGAATCTCGGGCAAGTAACATACCGATGACAAAGGGAACAACGTATGTTGTTCTGCGGTCTGACCGATAAAGATCTTCGTAAAATATGTGGGAGCCAATATGGGCATCCAGGTCCCGCTATTGGTTATTGACCGGAGAGGTGTCTCGGTCATGTCTACATAGTTCTCGAACCCAAAGGGTCCGCACGCTTAAAGTTACGATGACAGTTATATTATGAGTTTATATGTTTTGATGTACCGAAGGTTGTTCGGAGTCCCGGATGTGATCACGGACATGACGAGGAGTCTCGAAATGGTCGAGACATAAAGATTGATATATTGGACGACTATATTCGGACACCGGAAGTGTTCCGGAGAAGTTTCGGATTAAACCAGAGTGCCGGAGGGTTACCGGAACCCCCCGGGGAAGTATTGGGCCTTGGTGGGCCTTGAGGGGAGAGAGAGGGCAGCAGCCAGGAGGTGGCGCGCCCCCTCCCAGGAGGGTCCTAGTTGGACTAGGAGAGGGGGGCGCAGGCCCCTTTCCCTCTCCCTCTCCCTCTCTTTCCTTCCCCCCTTCTTTTCCTAGTAGGACTAGGAAAGAGGAGTCTACTCCTACTAGGAGGAGGACTCCCCCTCTCTCCTTGGCGCGGCTAGGGCAGCCGGCCTCCCCCTTGCTCCTTTATATACGGGGGCAGGGGGGCACCTCTATACACACTTGATATACGATATTTTAGCCGTGTGCGGTGCCCCCTCCACCATATTACACCTCGATAATACCGTTGCGGAGCTTAGGCGAAGCCCTGCGTCGGTGGAACATCATCATCGTCACCACGCCGTCGTGCTGACGAAACTCTCCCTCAACACTCGGCTGGATCGGAGTTCGAGGGACGTCATCGAGCTGAACGTGTGTAGAACTTGGAGGTGCCGTACGTTCGGTACTTGATTGGTCGGATCATGAAGACGTACGATTACATCAACCGCGTTGTGATAACGCTTCCGCTGTCGGTCTACGAGGGTACGTGGACAACACTCTCCCCTCTCGTTGCTATGCATCACCATGATCTTGCGTGTGCGTAGGAATTTTTTTGAAATTACTACGTTCCCCAACACAGATGTCGCCCGTCCATTGGAGGAGACATGCCTATGATACGTCGACACGTGGCTGGGCCCAACAGAGGCCCATATAGGTTAAAAAGGCCGGCCCAGTCAAAGGCCCGTAGAACTTAATCAGGTACTAGTGGGCCAGCCCAATAACGGCCTGCTTAATAAAGGCCCATTTATGGCCCGAAGCCAGATCTGGCCCGTTAATGGTTCGCCCAATATTTGGGCCCATTTACGGCCCGAAGCCAGATCTGGCCCGTTAATTGTTCGCCGAATATTTGGGCCCATTTGCGGCCCGAAGCCAGATCTGGCCCATTAATTGTTCGCCGAATATTTGGGCCCAACTACAGCCCAGTGACTTTCGGCCTGTTAGAGGCCTGATGTAGACATGGGCCCATTTCAGCCCGGTGTGACTTTCGGCCTGGGAATGGCCCGTGCTGCCCATGGGCCATATATGGTCCGACGGGACATCGGGCCCACTAACGGCCCGTGCTAAAGGTGGCAACAGTTAAGCCCAACGTGACTTTGGGCCTGTCAAAGGCCTGTCGCGTAATTCGGCCCGTTGATGCCTGTGCTAAGCTTTCGGCCTCTTAAAGGCCCATGATATCAGTGGGCCAACTAAGGCCCGAGATATGTTTCGGCCTGGTAACGGCCCGTGAGCTAACTGGGCCCAAAACGGCCCGGTCTACATTTCGGCCTGCTGAAGGCCCGTCGACGACTAGTGAAAATTGAGGCCCAACATGCATTTTGGCCTGCTAAAGGCCCGTGGTTTCATCTCGGCCGTAACAGGCCAGTACAATATTCAGCCTGTTAATGGCCCAACGCTACCTGGGCCAAACTAAGCGCTGGGTCGACAAAAGGCCCAACTAAAATATAGGCCGGTGTAAGTTTGGGCCTGGCGCAATGTGTGAAGGCCCAAATCATTCGGGCCCAAGAAAGACGCACGCCGGCCCAATTGTGGCCCGCTAAAAACCTGGCCTGTTAGAGTCGAATGTTTCGGTCCGGTCGGCTACATCTGATTTTTTTCAGATAGCGAATGATGGGAGTAACTAGTAGGAATTAAGAACAAACCTACTCTATACAATAAAGAAATTACGGCATAGTAACTAAGAATAAACCTACACTATACAATAAAGGATTTAAGGTATATTACATCCACTAGGCATCGAAGTTCGCCACCAGTGATCATAAAGCGCAACGAAGAAGCAGATTACAAAAACTAGGCACCATTGTAGCGTAACAAAATAATACTGAACTGAGACCACTTCCAAGACAGCTCAAGAAAGGTTAGCCTTGCGGGGGAACTGCTGCGCAAGCTGCTGAGCAAGGTTGTGAGACCGGCCTAGCATGTCGGTCATAGCTTCCAGGTGTAGCTGTTTAGCGATGAGGTTCTCATTGGTGTTCTCCGCAATCTTTCTTAGAGATAGGACTTCAAGTCGAAGTTGAGTTGCAGAATACCTTTCTGCTAGAACTTGGGACTGAAGAAGTCGAACTGATTCAGACAACGAATTCTATGAGCTTGTCTGACTGTTAGTCTCAAGTAACTTGAACACTGCATCAAGACAAGACTTTGGGGTTGTCTCGCTATCTTCAAGATGTTTTGCCTTCTTTGCTACAATATATGTTGGGTTTGTCTCACAGCCTTCAGCAGACTTGTGGATGCCATCAGGCATATCACCCTGAAACAAAGCAGAGAGATGACAGGTTTTTCACATGTATAAACAAAGATGATAACTGTTCTGTCAATTCTATCCAATTTCAAATTAGAAAATAAAGAGTAAGTTCAAAATATCAATAGCATAATTTGGCATTGTTTGTAATGCGGGGAGCTTCACCACACTACTGGATTACCATGTCAACATAACAAGCATAGATGAAGGGCAAAGAAAATCATTGTATCTATTTTGGATAATGTGCATGGCATGTTGTTCATATCATCAGCCACATCAGTAAGATAAAACAGGAGATGACAGGGTGCAAACGTGGGCTGCTTCACCACACACTGGATTATAGATCCACAAAAACAAGCATACATATAGGGAGTATTAAGTAATGTGCATGGTATGAATAAGGAATTTGGTTTTACAAGTAAAACTTAGAACTTACGGTTCTTACGAACATGCATTTTGGTAGAAACAACAAACTAAACAGCAGTAAACGATAGGGAGTATGAGCAAATTAAACAGCAGTTGACGATAAAGGCTTTAGAAGGACTGACTTACATTAACAGTTAACACCGGCTTTATAATGCCCTTCTCCATGTCAAGGGAAGGATAACTCAAGAATTTCAGCACAGAATCTTCTTCATAAGCATTGCCTGTACTCTATATTTTGTAGAGAGTAATTTTAGATATGATAATACTGGAAGGGATAGAGGATAATGAAGATAAGATGCAGATTGATGCTACATAATCAACTACCAATCCCTGGAAGTACAAGCGTTACAGGACAAAATGTACTGACAAGAGCAATGGGCTACACTTCTGCACTGGCATTGTCTATGTATTCTACTTGTTGGTAAGATTAAATATATATCTGATCTTTTTTAGTAAATGGTGGGCGAGGGAGATAAGATGCAGAATGCTTCAAAATGAACCAATCCCTCTTCCCATAATACAAGAGTGTTTTGAACACTGGTGTACTGTACAAAACATTCTTATATTATGGGACGGAGGGAGTAGCTGTTAATGTAAGTACATTGATAGACCACGTTCAGTCCTTACAAGAGGGCTGCAGAGCTAAACCTCTTCAAAAGCATTGGGTTGATTCTAAATTTATGTAAGAGTCCATACGGATCTTATAATGTCCACCAAATGGACGATTACGAGGCTAACATGTGCAGTGATGCTACATAATCAAACAGCTATGAAAGTAAGTATGGTCATACAGGGCAAGAGGTACTCACAAGAGCAATGCAGTGTGCAGTATAGTTGCGAGATTCTGTGGTCCCTTGAGAACGAATGTTCTTCTGCTAACAGTTTTTGTACAAGTGAGACATTAAGGCAAATGCAGAAATGTAGTTCAAATTGTGATGTGATATCATAGACAGTACCTTACGCTGCAACCGAGACCAATGTGTAACAAGATTATTCCAGTCACCGTCGGATAATAGCACCAGAGACTTTACAGAAATTTCGTTCAGAGGCTTGCCATCGAAGTGCGCTTGCCTCAGGTAGGAACGATACTTCATCAACGAGTGCTTGAAAAGCGCAACCAACCCTTGCTCGTCATCACAATCCAGTTTGCTCCTCGCCTATTTAAAAGAATGAAATCTTGTGTCTTCTGTCAGCAGAAACATATGCAGTAATGACCACGAATAACATTAGTACATTACTTACGCGTAAGTTGCGGAGGAAGACTGGAAATTGTTCTGTGTCTGCCATATAATCTTTCCATGAAGGAAAGATGCGCACAAAGTTCCTGACAACAACATAAGCTTCGTCTTCTAAACTGGGAAGAAATGGAATAGGGGTCCTATTTGCTGCAATTGGGGCTCTCTCTGGTTCGAAAAGGGATCTGGCAACTGGATTTGGTGTACTCTTTGCTAGAATGGGGGTTTTGCATCATACAGCTGGTGCTATGTCAACTGGCATAATCATACTGTTTGCTGCAGTTGGGGTCTGCTGAGTTGGGGCATCAGAAATGACCAGTGTAGTAGGGCTAGAGTCTGCTAGAGTTGGGGTATTTTGTGGGTCAGGTGATATTGCAACTACACCTAATGGGCTATTTGATTTATCAGGTGCCACTACCTTTTCCAAATACTTTGCTTGTGCTCCTCCACAATCAGCAATCGCCCTCTTCCTTTTGAACGTCTGATACACAAGAACAGCATTTGAATGGATAAATATGGTATGATGACAGATGGAATATGTACTGAAAATGGATAGGCAGGGCGTATTCACATACACGATGTGTAAACTAAGCTAATGGCAGTTCAACAAAGTAGAAGCAATGCAAAGCATCAGTTGCAAGATATGTGCGAGCAATGTAACCTTGGAAAGTTAGAGCAAGTACCTTGATGGGTGAATAAGACAGAGCATCTTCCTCTGACTCTTCCACTAGGGAGCTACATTGACTTAGGTCTCCCTCTAGCTCAGAATCACTATTAGGATCATATTCTGAGCATGAATCTGTAGGTGGAGAGCGTTTGCATTGCATTGCATCCAGACTTGATTTCAGTCCCTTAATTCCAAGTTTGACAGCCATGGCATTGTTCTGTTTTATTCTTTTCATGCGTGCAAGCTCATAATCATTATGATGCTGTTCAGAATCTGAGATTCATGAAAACATAAAAAGTAGTCAGATTATCTATGGAATGCATTGCGGATTCAACTCGGAGAGTGTCTCCCTATAAACCCCTGCATATGCAAAGTTCACCTCCCCAACCGTGCTGACCAGACCACACACAGAAATACAACCCCCTTATGTCTCTATAACAGGCAGGCACACATTTCAAAACTGAAGTAGGAACATTAGAATCATATGAAATTCGTATTTGAACAAATAAACTAAGCAATTATGAGTGGCATAATGTTTAGCTTCAAGGGTGGAGTGTTGGTAGTGCGACACAAAGCAAGTAGGCAGATTGTATTCCATGTAAAAGATCGAAACCTATGTAAAAGCTGGAAATGACACTTTCTTTCTATACAATGCAGTGTTCGTTACCCACACATGATGGAAGAGATCACATAGATAAATACTATTCACTCATGTCTACGGTTCTAGTATTTAGAAACAGGGTGGTCCACCCTAAAAGAATATTGACAACAAATATGACAAGGCAAGCATAGATGTAGTGAATCAATCATTTACTTGTGAGCTTACTAGGACAAGTATGCATAATTGTAACTGCAGTAAGAGACCGTCCAAAATCTGAATGAAGAAGTTTGTCTAGCACTTATTGTTTGCAACTAATCGACGTGAATAATTGGATATTACATCGAATGAGTAAGAAAGACAAGTAAAATTGTCAACAAACCTGGCTTGCAGTAGTAATCTGGGTCAATGTCACTACGACCAACAATCCAAAATGACTAGTTTTTGTTCCGAGGTCCGGAATTTTGAAAACCCTGTGAACTTTAGAGGTACTAAAGATTACCGAAATACATCTGAACCATTAAGTGTAGGTAGCACTGAGCACACAACAAACCCTAATGACAGTCCTGTCTAATGAGTAATGAATCAATTAGAAAATGGGTGATGAGGAGTGGCTGCTGAGTGTTGAGGACGTATCTCAGGATAAATCGGGTTGGCTTGGTGGGTCCTGCACGCCTGAGCCCTGAACGGACTGGGAAGGTAGGCACGGCGGCGCGCCCGGGCAGCGGTGACGCTGTTGGCCTAGCGGGTCCTGGCCTCTTGTTAGTCCGGCGTCTCCTCCTAGAGTCATGCCGTCCGGGGACGGCAAGTCGCCAGCGAGGCAGGCGGCTAGGGGCGAGTAGAGATCGGAAGCGCGCAGCAGAACAGAGGGGAATCGGGGCCTGGGACGACCCAAAATCCCAGGGTGGGCCGGCCCACCGTGGGCACCCTGTAGAGATACACACCCGAGTGGCGAACATGCATTTTCGAAACTAATTTAGGAACATTTAGCTGACCAATTAAACAACTCTGTTTTAATAATATCAGATTCGTATTTGAACAACTAAGCTTGTTTAGCTTGATGGGTGGAGCAGTGTTATTATGACACGAAGCACTTATTCTGATCGTATAGTGATCATAAAAGGGGGAAACTCTAAGCATATATTTTTTAGCAAAAGAGGGTTTCCCCTCCGATTTCTATTAAAGAAACCACCACGGAACCAACATGATCAATTAAACCCTAAGCATGATCAATTAAACCGTATTATGGCTGTGCCATGGCAGATTTGAAGCTGCAAACCGGAGAAATGATATTTAGCATCCATTGTTTGCTTCGAACTAAGAACTAAATTCTAAGAGCTGAAAAGAAAGTAGAGTAACCAAGTTAAGATCTATTTTCTGGTTGAGATCAAAAAGTTGAGGAGATATGAAGTACCACCTCTCTTGCGGTGCCATGTAGGCATCGGGGGTGCGATGGCTGTCGGTGGCGTTGAAGCAGATCTGCGACGGTAGATGGGTGCATCGGGGGATAAGTCCCGTTGCGGTGGAAGAGAAGGTCATGTGAGCGGCCCCGGCAAAGAGGACGACGACGCCGATGAAGCGAGAGGACGCGATGCAAGGCTATTGGTCCGTCGCCGTGGGTGAGAAACATCCATCTCTAGCAGTGGACGACGCGGTCTTGGTAGGTGCTCCGGCATGGTGGTGGACGGTGGCGATGGATGTGGTGGCGGACCGCGGCGATGGATGGGGTGGTGGACGGAGGCTGGTGTGGGGATGGGGTGTTCTAGCGCGGACGGTGTATGAATGGGAAAATGGAGGGAGAGGTACGGGGAACCATGTTTTTGGGACGCGCCTGTCTGAAATATGGGAAAGTTACGAACTTAGCCCCCGTTTAAAATTTGGACGTCTCGTCGGTTGGGGATAGGACGGTAATCTTGCATCTCGCCAATATTTGCCCAGAGCGATTTCGGGCGAGGAGAGGGTGGTTGGCGCCCATGGTTGGCGCCCACAGTGTATGAACGGGGCTGACAGGTAGGACGATTGTGTCACGTCTGCGTGAAGTTACAAACCTGCCCCTATTGAAAATATTTGCCTACATCGATTTTGGCCGAGTCGAGTTTGTTTTGCCGCCCACCGTGTATGAATGGGGAATGGAGGGAGAAACAGAGGTCTTTCGGACGAGCTTGAATCAAATGAGTTTTGCCGCCCATGTTTGACGTCCACCGTGTCGGAATGGGCTCAGAGGCGGTCGTGTCACGTCTAATTGAAGTTACTAACCTACCCCTATTTAGAGCAGTGGAAATCGGGCCGATGGATTGTTCGTGTAATGGGTAGACAGTAATTTCCATCTCCCAAACACTTGGCTTCGGGCAGCCGACGTGGGAGTGGACATTTTGTTGCTTCTTTCGAATTTTGGGACAATAAGCATCCACGTTTACCCCAACTAAATTCGAATCCATTTTTTATTCCTATATGAATCTTTATAAATCATTCTATGTGTTTTTATATATCTTCAAAAGGACGACAAAGATGTATTCCACTGTCATATATGAATATGGTTTACAAATGCCGATACTCAAATTCAGAAACTAGAATCCAGTTTAAGGTGAATTCGAATATTTGGAACACTTCATGTCCAACTCAAATGTCACACGCAGCATAATGTGTACTCCCATTTAGATATGTACACAAGCGATGTATCAAGATTCAAATACCGAGTCAATCAACCAAGAATGTACAGAACTAACAGACATATAAACACTTATACAGTATATGGATCAATAATATCAACTAACATACATAAGCCAGGCTGCTGTACTTTTTTTTTGGCTACAACATCATCCTTTTTTAGCCAACATCTTGGCCCTTTCCGATGCGTGCCACTTATGGTCCATCTATACTACTACTATTGCTGAATGCACATTCAGCCCGATTGGCATATTTGTAGGTCTGGCATAGCAACCCAAATGAAATGTCTCCGAGTCTTATCAATTAATACAGACTTGTGCTCAAATAAAATGACAAACCAAAAAACAAAAAAAACAATTATTACATGATCTCTAAAACAAATGGTTTGATTGATTACATGAACAGAGAACACAAAGGTTATTCAACTATGGAAAGAACATTTCACCTATGATTTACCAAGTAGGAATTTAATTTCCTTTTTTCCTTCAGGACCTTAACAATCTGGTCAGTCTCAGCTTGCTTCGTTTTGAAATCCACCAAATATTTAATGGTTGTCTTGAGTACTGCTTGTGATTGTGCTGTTTGCTTCCTCAACATGTCAACTTCATCTCTAAGTGCAGAAGCAGAATCTCTTTCTACCACTAGTTTAGCCTCTAGAGCATCAGCAGTTGGCAATTCATAATGCACGATTGGGCCGGTGCCACTGCTGTGGGATGATGCAACGTCCATGGGGACCTCGCCCTTTGATCTTGGGCTAACCTGTTTTGCCATTAAAGTTCCGATTGGATTCAGAAAAGTTGAAGTTAGCAAAACATCTCAACTGGGAGTTATAACAGCAAACCAGTTAAACAAACAAGGAATTAAAGAGTTTCAATTGGATGCCGAAAAGTAGTTATTAACATCATTGTAACCCGCTGTTGCAGCAGCAAAGCAGTTAAACAAACAAGTAGATATTTAAGTTAAGGCAAACATGTAATTCTTAACAGTAAGTATCAAACACATAGATAGGCGCAGTCTACAATATGATTAATAGGCTGTGCCATTATGTAATCAGTAGCAAACTAAATTAAGCCAAGCAACGTAATTGAACAATTTTGCAATAAGTGGCTAACTAAAATTCCGAGAAGCAGGTAACTGAACTTATGCTAGCTCTTTGTACAGGAACACTGCAACTTCTTTTTCGCTTACAAGTTGTACGAAGGAGTCCATGGCATCAATTGCTTGGATACGCAGTCCCAATACTTCTTTCTTCCCACACTGCATGGGTAAGTCGAATGGTTAATCTGGTAAGATGGTGCGTCCTTGATATGTTATATGAGGACGAGTAGTCAGACTAGTTGTAGCCAAACACATCACACTGGCTTTTACTGTATATTTCATGTGATTTCTTTTGGCATATCGAGATCTAAGAAATCTACAATAGGATGAAAAGATTGGCATCCTTCACATTATTGGCCAACTCAGTTCATAGAAACAAGCAATTCAACCATTCTGTGGGTAAATCAAAAGCGCCACTGGAATATTTTTCACTATCCAATCATACACGCAAAAAGGGGCGACGCCACCATAGGGGCTGGTATGGGCGGCCGCCTCAGGTGGTTGGAAAGTGTGCACCTAGTTTGAGTCGTCCAAGTTGGTCCACGCTAGTTTTGTTCGTCCCAACGCACGAGCAGGCAATGTAAAAAATGAAGAAAAATGTTTCAATTTGGATGGGCCAATAACATAAGTGCAAGGCAGGCCCTATAGCAGGCTCGCGGCCCAAATGAGCGCCTCCCATATCGATCGACAGCAGGAAAAATCCCAATTCATTCACTCCAGCCTCCAGTCTGGTTCGCTCCTAACCTAGCCACCGCTGGACAGACCGACACAGCACTTCCTCGCGCCCTCGTTGGAGGACGGTCGCCGGGCTTCAAGTGAACGGAAGGACAAGAAGATGAAGATCCAACCCTGGGTGTAGCCTGCGTGGGAGGCAGTGGCGGAAGCACGGGCATGGCATCGAGCTTGCGCAAACGGACAGTCGTAGCTTGCAAGAGTAGCATGCGCAACGAGCAGGTACATCACATCCCTGATTATATCTAATTCAACTCTTCAATTTCTGGCCAATAGTTAAACCTGACGGTGTTGTAAAACTGCTTGTATGTAGGGATCTATGAGAAAATGAAACCAATTTCTACTTATTTTATAACTCCCCCAATCAATACTGAACTGACTGAATCTGATGTATCTAATCAAGTTTCCGGTGCAAACATACAAGCTCATGTTGTTCTTGAGCCTGAAGTGTCTAATGAACAGACTGCTAATGAAGGATTTGATGCAAACATTTTACATGCTCCTGGTGATGAACATATAGTGTCTGATGAGGGATCTAATGCAAGCATTTTGCAAGCTCATTGAAGGATTTAGTGTCTAATGATGATCTACTATGTTGAGAGAGACAGAGATTTGCAGGCATTGATGACAAGCAAATTATAGTGCATTTTCATAGCTTGAGGAAACGTTGAGGCCATCTACCAGAAAGTCCCCGTATCATGACAACATAGCAAAAATACTTTTCTAATCTGTTGTTTGAAACTATTGGCATACTTGTGCAGGATAGATATATTGATATGCAGTTTGCGCACTGGTTATACGTGCAATTACACTTCGATATTTTCAGCCAGAGAACGAATAATTCAAGCAGGTACAGACCATGTTTGTAGTCCTTGTACACCATGTTGCATTTTGTGTTTTTTGGTGCTTGCATCATTTAGTGTTTATAATCTGAACTACTTTGGATCATTAGCTGGTTTTCAAAGTGCATGTAGCTTCACATTTCTCAAGTTATGTTGATTTCCGGAGTGCAAGTGCCTTCGTATTTTTTAAGTTAAATGTTCGCCCTGGTAACTTGAATTCGTGGATCAGCCACTGCACACAAATCATACACGAATGCCAGTATGAATTAAATGAAATGCAGGGACTTACGCTAGCTCGTTGTACAGGCTCACTACAGCTCTGTTTGCGCTTGGGATGTTCCATGTACAAATCCATGTTACGACTTGCTTGGATGTGCAGGCCTTGTGCTCCTTGCATCCCCCTCTGCATTTTTGACACGGTGAATGGTTGATCAAATAAGAGGAATCGACCTTGATGCTGTACCGGAGGACAGATACTTACAAGGTTATACGGGTGTCAGGATGTGTACCAGATCCCGTAGCGCCGTCATGCTTCGCTAAAAAATGGATTTGCTTGTTTCAGATGATATCTCCCGAAGAAATAAGAGTTAAAGTCAGAGTTGCATAGGCGTGTAAGCTAAGAGAGCAGTGAAAGGATATCCAAACATCGTCGGAACAGTGCACAAGGAGTGATGTGTGGATACCTAGTTTGGGCCGGCGTTTGGGCATGCTCGCCTAGCTAGAGTGCGGGTCACTTCAGAGCCGTTGAGGGTGATGCGCTGGCGTTGGCTGGCCGCGCACGGATGCAGATCTTGAGTGGCAGCGGAGCGCTACGATGCGGTGGACGAGACCGTTGGTGAAGCCCCAACGGCCTCGGGGGGCGGAAGTGCGACGATGTGCTCGGTGAAGTAGCCCCGGTGAGCTGGGAGACGGCGTCGGTGAAGCGCACCTAATGCGGTGGAACTCGGTGTCTGTGAGGCACGTCGGTTGCGGTGGCCGACATTGTCGGTGGACCACCCGGTGCAGTGGACGAGGGCGTAGATGAGGTAGCTCCGGTGCGGTGGTGAAGCGCGACCGTCGTCTTCGTCATCGTCGTCCGGCATAGAGGTGGGGAACGGTGGGGAAAGAGACGAGACGAGGGGCGATTCGAGGGTTGGCGGCGAATTAGGGATTTGAGCAATCTGGGCGCGGAAGGGGACGGTGGAGAAGAGAGATTTTGCAGGGCTGGAATTGGGGCCGCCAGATATTTGAATCCGAAACGTGGAAGCGCAAACTTATATTGTCGTCGTCATTTTTTTGGGGGGGGGGGGTGGGTGGCTGGGTGCTACGCGTCCGTCCGACACACGCGACCACCCCGACAGGACTATGCTTCGGTGCCTTAAGGCACCTGCCTTTGTGTCCATGACATGTGGGCCCAACAGGTGGCTGGCCCACATGTCAGTGACCCAAAGGCAGTTGCCTTTAAGGCAAGCAGCGTCCACCCCGACACGACCCTGGTCTGCCTGGTGCGCCTACATTTGAGAATGCAAACGAATCTTCTTTCATTTGCAAATGAATCTGTATGTATTACCATGCCCGTGTTTTCCTTGCAATAATTAGTCATTCGAAACGAGATACTCCATCCGTTCACTTTTGTAAGTCATTTCAGACAACTTAAAATGAACTGTTTTGCACATTGTCTGAAATGTCTTCAAGGTCTTATAAAAGTGAACAGAGGGAGTACTATAAATTAATTAATGAGGAGTTATTTGAAAAAAAATCGAAACGGTACCCACGCTAACGTGGATTAGAGTGTGTGTCACATAATTAGTTATTTGAATTAGAGTGTGTGTCACGTAGTTAGTTATTTGAATTAGAGTGTGTGTCACGTAGCGATCTCCAATTCTAACGTGGATTTTGCATTTCACTGTATCCATGCTACTTTTTAATACAAATTCATATGTATATGATGAACACCATGGTAGTGAGAAAACTTTTGGATGGATTCAAACATATGACCTACAAAATAGCACAACAAACTGAGTCAATGTCAACTTTTAGAAACTTAGTATGGCACGAATTCGAAATAATTACCCGTATGCCTGGTCCTCGGTTCAAATCTTACAATATACACCGAATTGAAACATCGATATTAAGTCTCGTACTATGTACATTCAAATGTTGTTTTTAGCCCCCCC